>NW_026623466.1:466407-668278 GCF_030028575.1 Malurus melanocephalus | reverse complement strand
AGAAAGGTTTCCACTGAATGTGTTGTATTGACTTTCTACCACTTCTGGGAAGCAATCCAGTTCAATTTGGGCCTACTGCTGGTGGTGAAGTCTCTCTTCACTGTCTTACTAATGAACTAATGATCAGTGTGTGATACAGAGCCAAAGGGGTGAATCCTATTTACAAGGTACATCCCTGAAAAATAGCTATGGTTCAGATGTGTAAATGAAATTTCCACAATTTTTTGCCCTTTATTAAATTTATTCCTGCCTCTYCTGATTGTGATGAGCTCAGTATATGATGAAAACAGCTGTAATGTACTGGATGAGCAGTATTCCCTCACTGGCAATAGATGTGCAAACATGTTTTCTGCCCTTGTGTGGTTAGAAGGAGGCAGAATTCACTTTCATTGGGAGAGTTGTGTCTAAAGCTRCTGCTCTGTGTCACTGCTGTCCCCTCTTTTGCACTCTTGCTTGCAAAGTGAGCAGGATGGCACTGGGGATGTCACTGGTGGGCTGCAGAGCAGTACCCTGCCCTCTGTGCCTTGGGCTGAGACCTGTGCCAGCACTAGGCACTGGGAAAGGAGGGCTTGGGTGGAGCAGGTGTGGTAGACAGKGCTGGAACTTGAGTCTGGTAATGGAAGAAGAGGGGGGGAAGGGCTCTGGTGTGGTGGTGGCAGTAGGGTGGTAAGGGAAGTCGGCTGGGGAGCCAAGGGTGGGCTTTGTCCAGTTTGCTCCCCTACATTCATGACTCTTAYTTTGCACTGCACAGAATTGGAGTGGAAGATTTCAGAGTCGGGTGCCATCAAGACAGACCTGGAAGAGAACCCCAGGAAGCAGATCCAGGACCAGCTCATGTCCTCAATCAGGGCATGTGTCCCAGCCAGAGGGGAGAGTGACTCAGAGGATGACTAACTTCTGCGACTGCATCCAGATTGATGCACTGTACTTGTAGCCAGTGTCCCCACCTCAAGCACTGGAGACACTCCTCAAGGCCTTGCTGAGCCCCAGAAGGGTAGCCTTTCAAGACATTCATTCTAGAAATCTCTAGAAACTAATAATATTCCTGTTTTTTAAAAAATTCTAGCTTCACTTAAGATGCTAAAAGACATTTTGTATTGTGAAGCCTGAGTAAATCTTACTTAAAAGTAGACATGTGTAGAAACAGGTCTCTGTTATTTTCTTAGTAGATTAGACAGCTTCTTAAAAAAACTTTAAATGTGATGTGCACTGTTTTTAACAAGCCTAAATTGAACAAATCAAATCTATACAGCTGCTTGTTAAATAATTGCTTGTAGTATTTAAATGGGTTCATCTCTTAGCCCACTCTGCACAGACCTCTGACAGCCTGGACTTCACAGAAAGCTGGGAGAGGATACCCATGGGTGCTTCTGAAGGTGGKAGGTGGTCCTTTGCAGCGGTGTGCTGGCACCGGAGGGACAACATGAGGCTATGGGCTGGGACCCCAGGCATCCTGAGAGAGACCTTGATGATGGCCAGCTTTTCTTGGGACCTGCTGAGTTCCAGAGCCCCACTTTGAGTTAGCAGCACTACTTTGCCTTTCACAAGGGCTGAACTTGCTGCACCATCTTGCCTGCTAATTGCAGAATGAAATTTAAATGGTGGTGCTTGAGTGTGAAATGAGAATGAGATTTAAATGGTGCTGTTTGAGTGCTGATTCCTTCACAGCATCAGAAGTTGTGTTCCTAGAGTAATGCCATTGCCAGATAGGAGGGAGGATGATGTTTGAAGAAATGACATCTTGCTGTATTAAAGGCTTCTATCTTCTAGGTACAGTAGTAATAACTGAAGCTTTAGAAGAGCCTAATCTTAAATAGCCATCTTGATTATAGATCTGCTGACACTTGGAGCTGCWTGATTGTTTTGTGTTGGATTTAATGTCCACCTACACTTTCAGTTTGGTCTGCACTCAAGCTGACACTCTCCAAGCACTTTTGCTAATAAGGCTGCCCCAATGACATTTTGGTATATTGCTGATAGATTTTGTGGGTGGATGGTACAGAATGCAGTACTTAATAAGCAGTGTTATTTTTCAGATTTTGTTTTATTGGTTCATAGTGACTTTCAAGCATGCTTCCTGCACACTGGGACAAATCGGTATGTAGTCCAAACAACAAATAACTGTTCTTTAAACTTCAGGTGAAGCTTTAAGATCCTGATGGAGAGCTTCCTCTTTGAGATGTGAATGGTGATTTGAGTCTCACTTGTCTCCTTTCTTTTCTCTTACGTGCTTTTTAGCAGAATAGCTAAAACATTAGTCTTGTGCAAGTGAGCCAAATGCAGCACAATAGAAGCTGATAAATCCTGAATATTACTACATAGCAACACACTTYTTGTGACACAGGACTATCCCAAATGCTACCAGACTTACTGCTTTACAGTGCTCACCTACAACTTTGTACAATCTTGGAAGCGGACAAATCTTCCTCCCTGTAGAAGCCTACACTGCATATTYTGCTTATCTTTTGCTTGTTCACATTTAACTCTTCTTTGGAGTGACTTCAAGATCACATGATCTGCATTCCTTTTGGAGGAAGCTAAAGAAGCTAGGGATAGATAGAAAGGGAAGGTGGTACTTTGGGCTGTTTCCATCACAGTCTCTTCTTCCAGMGGGGTTTTGACAGAAAACCATAACTGCCTTCTCCTTTTGTGTGTGGTTTAATGGGTTTTGTGAGTTCTATGATCATCAAGAGGACTTGAGCTCCTGAGGAGGACCAGGGCTTTGTATGGGTTGTCCCAAGCTGCTCAGCTGTGGTGAGCCACATATCCTGTGCCTGAGTTTGACATCCATGGCGCCCCCAGGTAGTAGCTGTGTCTTTTCTCTACAAAAAGTGTACTGAGTCTGCCTGGGAGTTTTACCCAGGAGACTGGCTAGGAGAGATTGCCTGCTGCCAGGGTTCTAGCAGGGGCTGCCTCACTGTTTAATAGGCAGCTGTATGTTGGTACAGCAATTTGGGACACATGGAGACAGCTTGACCACCTCCATCTTTCATCTTTAATTGCTTAATCTGCTGACATGTTGGGGGGTGCTACTGGAGGATGCCATGCTGAAAGGGGCAGATGTGAGAATCATCACAAACCAGAAGAGGATGAATGTCCTGCCCAGCTGATGAGACCCACATGGGACATCATTTCAAATGGTGTCTAGGCTTCTCAYTCTTTGGCAAGGTGTGAAAACAGCTTTTTGTAACATTATTCTTTTTCCTGCCAATCATATTGCCCTGCTCAAGGCCTTTTGTAGAAATTAGGTCTCTGCAGGAAACAGATAATGAGGTCTGTTTAACYTTTTGGCAGAGCAGAAGCTGTGGAAACACAGTTAAGGGAATGAGCTTTAACTTAAAATGAAGCTGGCTGCCTAAATGGCAAACCGAAACAGCCAATTAATATACATTGCAGAAAGGGGCAATATAATAGGAAAAAATAACTGCAGAGCGTGAACTCTCGTTTGCCAAGGCTTGGGGCACTGTTGCTAAATGCACTATCAATATTTTTGCAGCCTGTCAACAGTTAGTGTCAGACCAATTCTCACTTCTCATCACCCTGAGAAGGGTCTTTCTGTCAGCTATCRTGGGAGAAAGCAGAGGCAGCAATCCTATAAACAGTGCTGAGGCTTGTATGAATTACTGTCCTGCATACTGCTGTGAGAGCATCCCTGACTCATCCCACACTYCAGCCGTGCCAGCAGGTGGTGGGAGGAGAGAAGTAACCCTGTGCCTGGATGTGGGCAGATGATTTGCCATTAGTGGACAGTCACTGGATTTTTTTTTTGTGTGAAATGTAAGTGTACCACTAGTAAGAAAAAGAGTTTTCTTCATGATTCAAGTCTGAAGTCTGCTGCTTAGCCAGGTTATGTATGCATTAGATTCATGGCAGGCAGGCTGCCCTGATTTGGATAATGATTCCACATCCCTGCCTCCCCCGAACCTTCCTGTATTCACAATATGGACTCACCAAACSCTACCAAACCTGGAGGTTTTTTTACCAGTGTTTTCATCAATTTCACATGTAGAGAGAGAGCCAGGTGTGCAAGCAGGGCGAGGACGTGGTTAAACTGCCAGTTCTCCAGGTACCTAATCCAGCCACGATCAGGGACTTGAGCATGGGCAGAAGTGGYTGCAGGACTGTGGTTGTAGGAGGTGAAATGGAGAGTCTTTTGAATGGCCATGCTGTCCTGTTACCTGTTTTGGTCAAGTCCTGCTTTGTCAGGGCTCAGCTCAGCCTCTCCTGTCTTCTTGTTGTGGATGTCCTATCACCTCCCTCCCCARATATGCTCAGGTGGGTATTTGGTTGGCCTTGATGCTGGGAGTAATTTAACTTCGGTGAGATGACTCACTGGGAGAAACCTGAGTGTGTGCATCCAGCTCTGTTGGGTCAGTGCACAGGATGGGCACACAATGCTAAGCCATAAGTGGCCCTGACATCTGAGCTCTAATMTTTGTCTTTGTAGAGTTCATGAAGAAAACCTATAGCAATTCTCATGAAAGTTAAGGTGCACCTATTATTCCTGTTTTAAAGACTCAAGTTCAGAATGATGTGGCATTATCCTCTGGAAGTCTGGGGAAGTTAATCTACTTCACAGGCTATAGCATCGAGAAATGAGACATCTAACAGAAACTTKAGTAACTTAGTTTGGAGTAGCTCTTGTTTTGTGAAGGGGTAACCCCCCCATTACAAAAACCTTTTGTTGCACATTTAGGATCATGTCTAGAGAAACTTTGCTCTCACTGAGATCAAAAGGGAATGCTTTCCCTTCATTGCTAAAACTAATACATTCCCTTTCAGTTGTTTGAAAGGCAGTTGAACTCATTTCTCATTRCAGCCCATTATAAATCACTCTTCATTTCAATCTCATTTAGTTAATTCAGTCATCAAAGGGTTGTAGGAGGCATAAAGTATTTTATTGATGTATTTAGCTCTTCACAGAATTAAAAAGAAGTATTGAACTTCTTAGGTCTCTCTATTTGCAGATGGTTCTTGTGATGCAGGAAAAAGCTTCATTCCTTCTTGTAGAAGGCAGAACCATTAAAAAATGAAAATCCAAGCAGCAAGAGACTCTCTCCAGGCTTCTGTGGGAGAGTGATGAACAATATGGCTTGTTTTCATATACYGTGTTAAAAATTTCATCTCATGACAACATGCCAAATTTTTCATGACTTCATCCTATTTGAATTTAGAGAGTTGACTGAAGAAACTGAGGTCTGATTAAAAATGTCAGGAAAAATATCAAGTAATTCTGAGGTTGTTTCTATTTACACTTCAAATGTTAAATAAGGCRTAACAGTCCCTATAAAAGTTACTAATGGACAATGAGATGTATGTAATTATGCATATTTGTAAACCTCCTATAAATAGTCATATTCCAGTATTCCATCAAACACAAAGATGCTTCTTGTAAAGGTGGGAGTTATAGCATTTCCTAGTGAGAGCAAGTCTTGCTTTTTCAGACACCCACTGCCTACCCCCCCACTGTGGCACTGACTTCTGGTATAGCATGTGTGTCATTCTGATCCCCCTCCCTTCAATATCCATGGGAATATGTTCATTTACATGGGGGGCAGCAAAGCCAGCTACTGAACTTCTTGCACGACTGCAGCTTATCCTTCTGTGAATTTGTACAGACCATTTGAGGGTCTGTACATTATCTGTCCATTAATTATCTGTCCATTTGCAGATTATTTTTGTTAAACTGAAAGTAGGGATATCCTGGGTCCTCCAAGATGACTGTTGCTTCCTGTGGTTTCGTTGTTGGCCTTGGGTGATCAGAAGAGCAATTGTGATGTCTGACTCCATGGCAGGGAAGGGTCCRAAGTTTGGTGGGATGTAGCAAAACCAGGAGAATATGCAAAATGTGGAATTGGGTTTCCTGCCTGGTAAGCATCCCAAAATTTCTCCAACTGAGGTGCATTCCCTCTGATTTCATGTATCTAGAAAATTTAATAGTGCTGAGTAATGGGATGTGAACCAGATCTTATGGGGTGAACTAAGTCCGGATCAAAGAACTTCTTCTGGAGGTGCTTGAAAAGGTTTTTTTCTTGTCTTCCTTCTMCCCCTGAGAAAAAGGTGAGGGGGAGAGCCCTTGAGACAGTGGAAGAGGTTAAGGGCAAGAGGCACAGGCAGGAGGGAAGGAGCTCAGATGGTAATCTTAAAGGAGAAGTCTAACCATTGCTAGAGGAGAAGAAGGGTAAGGGTGAAGAAGATAATAAAACCCACAAAACTTCAGAGCTTGCATTATGATGAAGATTCAGGGATATTTGGTACACTGAGAGAAGCACTGCTCTCAAAAGATGGATTTTGTGTATGTAGGTGGAGACTGTACTGAGGATAGCAGAGTGGAGGACAACGTTAAGTCACAGAGGAGAATTTTGGTACAGACCCATGAAAACTTTGTGCCTGACTTCAGTGTATAGGAAGAAAAACAGTAAAGATGCTTGCTCTGATCTATRGAGAAATGTCAGGGGTAGACAGCAAGTGAGCAGCACTAAGAGCAGAAATCAGGCAGGTTTTCAATAAGTAAAATTGATTGGTAAAAAAGAAAGCACATGCMATTCAAGTCAGAAAAAGATTTTCCTATATTATTAGCCTACTAATAAGCTGTCTTTAGCATAAGCTCAGGAAAAGCTATGAATCTTTCAGGTGAGAGGAGCTGTTTATGTACAATTTTACAAGACACAGTAAGCACTAGTGGCTTCATGTCATCTGGCGTGTTACACATCCAGCCCAGTGGGTAATACAGACTTTCTCTCTACCTTATGATGTCAAATGACATTTTCAATTTAAAAACATGACTACATTGTCAGTTTGAAAGTTAGCTGCTGCCCTGTGCATTTGTGTTGTATTATAAAAGAGGTATCAGAGTCATTTTAAACACAGCTGAGTAACAATCTCATTGCTGGCTTATCGGTAGCAATCCAATGTTGAATGCAGCTAGAGAAGGCAGAAAGAGAGAGAAAACATTTCTTTGTCCTTTTACKGACTAGTAGCTGACACTTCAGGCTTTAAAACCTCAGGCAGCTCCTGGTGAGAAAATGGTGACCCAGAGTTTTGGTGGCCCCTCTGCGAAACACACAAATCCCTGCCCTCTTCTCATGGTGGTAGGATAATCAGTGAGCACATGGACATCCTCCCAGCTAAAAATCCGGCATGCTTCCATCACTCTGGGCTCCAGTCAGGGGAAAACCTTTGTCATCAAAGCCAGCTGTAACTGTCACTCAAATCTGTGTGGAACACAGGGGATTTCTTTACAGTTATCCAAGAAACCAGACCCTGGATTGGGCATYGTGCACCTTGTTCTGAAATACTGATAGTGCCCTGAAGATCCAGGTGCTCAGCTGGATACAGCCAAGAGGAAAGTGAGAGTTTTTGCAGTCTCAGCTTCCCTCCACAGAGGGAAGGCCCAAGCAGTTTTCTCTGGTGCAAAGGACCCCTTGGAATGGGGCACCTCCATGCAGTGACAGAGGAGTAGCATTGTCCATGTCACTGTCAGTTGTTTCACTCCCTTACCCCATCATAAAGGGAGCGTATGCAAACCAGAGTGAGGGAGGATGGGACCTGGCTGAGAGCAAGCAGCKGGTGGCGTGCTCAGGCCCACCAGGATCCAGGGAGTGCTTGGAGTCACTGGCTCACCCTCCAGCTTTGGCAGTGAGACAAAAACTTACCTGGAGCAGACCTTCCCACATGCAGGAGATGATYAAGGGAGTACAGATGGCCAGCATTGTGTGGAAATCCTGAGGATGCCGGGGTGCCCAATCCTTCACACGCCTCTGAAGAAGGACTCCTAGGCTGCTGTGATGTACATTGCTCTGTGTTTTAGGGAGGATATGCTCGTGGATGAGGCATGGAAATGGGATCAGCTTCTCCCATTATAACTGCGGCAATTCTTCCTTACATAAACAGCACAGCTTTTCTGGGTCTCACCAGGAGAATTCATGTTTGTGTTTACTGACCATATATTGGTAAGTTCTTTGGTAATTTATGTCTGCAGTGAGCTATGAAGCACTGTGTGAGGGCAGTTGCTAAACTAGAGTGGCTGTTGGTTTGTCTGTTGGCCCATTGGTGTAGGTTTTTCTGCACAGGAGTTTTCTACTGTTGCTGTGCTGTGAGTCTACAGGCAAATAGTCTGTGAGYAAATGCTGCTGCTCCACTTGTTAAAAAACAAAAACTTTTGTRGAAATTTGTCAGTCCTGGTTTTCCACTATTTTATTGATTTCATTGCAATACAACTGGCTTTCTCCTTTAAATAGACTTACTGAAGCTCCTGGCCAGACAAAAASGAAAAGAGGTGCTAGCCCAGAGAGCAGTTCAGACCTTGTTATTGTTGCTAGAGGACTGGATCAGCTGGTGCTATTTAGAGAGACTTCTCCATTCAAGAGGTTGAACTGTGCGGGAGGCATCCTGGAGTTTTCATGAGAGGCAAGAAGGGAGAGCAAGTTCTGCAGTCTCATGTCTCGTGAACAAGCCAGGCACTAAGTAAATGCAATTGTGCACAAGATGGCAATGTTCTCCACAGAAAGGAGCTTTCCTTCCTTCCTTGCTACCGTCTGCTGGTTTACTTTGAGATGTAATCTGGCTTCAGTAAAATATCAATGGCAGCCCTTGAGRTGTTCAGTTCTACACTGTGAATACACAGAGTAAGATATGCATGCCATTTGTGTGTTCAAATGTATCTCACTGCAGGCATATGCAAACCTGTTTACAACAGCTCCAGTGAATGCACCAGACAGCAGCTTGTTTTTCTGCATTCTGACCTGACTATTAGTGYCCATGAATATAGTGTCTAGGTGATTAACTTTGTAAGACTCTTCTTTGGGAGGAATAAATCTGTACCATTTTGGTCACAATAGCTGATTGTACACACTTGTGATTCACCCATCACTGCAGATCCAGACATTTTGTTTACAAAAACATCACGTCTACTTCAGTCTCCAAAAAGAGCTTGGATCCAAACCCAGAAGGCTGAGGTGTGGGCTAAACCTCTCTATAGTGAGGCAGGTTGATCCCAATGTGTCARATATGTGAAAGGTTTACAGGACTGCCAGTTTCTTGTCATTGYTCTTGTCTGAGGAAAGATCATTTCTATGCCTTTCTCTAATGTCATCTACACTCCTCTGGACCACATAAATAGGTGACTTTCACTGTGTGACCTACATGGATTGTGCATTAGGACTCAATATGATTTACTGAGTAGAGAGCAGCATGGATGAGGAGTGGACAGCTCTAGGCTAAGAAAACATCTTGAGTTTAGTTGAAAATYTGGTGTTAAGAAAGACCCAAAAACTTAGAAACAAAACAAAACAAGCCAAGTTGTTTTGGGTATTGGTTTTGATTTAAAAGAATATTAATAGATAGCCGTTCAAATTGATAAGGCAAACATGCAAGAGTCCTTTCATAGATCTGATTTTCTGATCAGACTCAGAAAAGGTCTCGGTTTGGCATTGCAGATAGCAGTCTGGGCTGGTGGCTGCCACTCTGGTGGAGACACATCCTGGCAGGAGGCATGAGAACCTCTTCCCAGTCCCTGCAGACATGCACCCCCTCAGCAGGCACTACTGGGTAGCAGCAGCACTCACTCAGTCTCCCCATAGCTGAGCCACAAGATGTTGCCACATGGCAGCCACCAGTGTCCCAYTGCAGCTCTGCTCCCTGGGGAAGCTGTACAGAGGCACTGGAGAGGGCTCTTCAGGAGAGGAGGGGAACCATCTCCAGCAAAAACTGATTTCTGGACTTGGTGAGGGCACATCAAGGTGCAGTCCTGTGTGTTGCTCCATAACTGAGGGTTAAGCATCCCCCCCCCCCCACATGAAGAGTGGTGCATAATCCTTTGAGGAGCTTTTCAGTGCCTGTTGCTCAAGAGCAGACCAGGAGGAATTTTAGCCCTAACRTGGTATTTAGCCCTAACTTCTTATAAAGCTTTTGTCCCTACTGTCTGCTGCAGGTGGTGATTCAGCTTCATGGGTTCACTTTCCTCTGTTCTTTCTGAAGAAACATTTTTTCATAACAGTATTCCTTTGAAACTCTGTTTACAGAGGAAGTCAAACCCCATTTTTTTATGGCTAAAGCCCCCCTATCAAGTATGATGATGCGGGAAGCTATAAAACCTGGACAGTTTACAAATCAGAGCTGGACTCTGGTTTGGCACACTAAGAAATGGCAAAAAAAAAAACTAAACTAGAACTGCTGGAGCACACAACATCCCCTTATTAAAGGGAGTGGCAGGGTGGGCATCACAGTCAAGGGAGGATGTGTGGTCTCTCAGATCTTTGTATCTAATGCCGTGCTTTGCAGAACTGTAGTGCTGTTCCGTGAGATTTCAGCATTCTGTGTCTTGGTTGTTTCTTTATTGCTTAAAGTGTGGATAATCACCCACAACAGAACCAAAGAAAGGTATTTTACCAAGGAATAGCTGAAGTTCCTTGAGATGAACTGGCCACTGGGCAGTTTGCCCTCTCCTTCAGAGCCCTGCCCCAGTGGGATTCTGCAGTTTAGGTTTCTAAGCTTAGTTTTCTAATCTGCAGAAGGCACAGTCCACGATTTTTGCTGTTCACATGGAGCAGAAGGGCTCTCCAAGGGCATATGCATGGCACGGGTGTGCATAGTGGGTCAGGAAATTTCTGGGTTTGGGTGCATGCAGTGCCTGTGTAAACCTATGGCCTCTGCCCACAGACAGAGCACCCCATACATCTCTATTCCTGTATGTGATTGACATTCAGTTATTAGAACCTCCATAGAGCTTTTCAAACCTTAAATAACCCAGCCACATAATCATTCTGGGAGGTAATTAAGCTGCCTGGTTATCAACAGTAGAACTGAAATGTGGAGTTGGGATCTAAATTTTGGATGAGATATCCTTTTTTTTTTTTACAGGTCAGGTCACAAAACATTAATACAAGTGGTGTAGAGCAGGATTTCTGCTTCTATCATGTCTCGACATCAATACTTGAGTTAGATGTTTCGGAAGCTCCAATATCCCAGCCCTGGTCTCAGAACATCTTCCCATAAGGCAGAATCCCAATGTATCTTGTTAGAAAAATGAACAGAACAGGATGTTCTATAAAATCTAAACTGTACCAAGATCATGGTAATTTGGAGAACATCAGAGCGTGTTTCCACGTCTCAATGCACTGTTAGTGTCTCTCTTTGTATCAGGTTTTAGCATAATCTGTGATGGACTGAACTTTTTTTTTTTTTTTTTTTTTTTTTTTTTTTTNTTTTTTTTTTTTTTTTTTTTTTTTTTTTTTTTTTTTTTTTTTTTGCCATGGCAACCTCACTATGGTGATTTCAGGGTTAGGGAGCTTTATATTTATCTTGACCAGCATGAAGAAGTCTGAGCCTCATTATCCGAGGAAGGTGGATGGATAGCATGTGGAACACACCGCACACGAGACGGCGCTTTCCTTCCCAGGGCAACTGGGTCATTTGTATTATCTACATGAGCTGCRATTTTCCTTTTGGAAATACTGAGTTGCTAACTGTTCTCTCTGTCCCAAGGGAAAAAAATCCAGACAGATGGCTTCAGAGAAACCTTGCATCTTTAAGGGAAGATATCCTCCTGGAACAATAATTAATGCTGGTGGGACTTTCTCTTTTTTTTTTTTTTTTTTTTTTTTTTTTGAGAAACTTGGAAAGAATTCAGTATCACCAGAGGGCATTAACACAGAGCCTAGCAGAGGACAGAAAAAGATAAAGAGGGGAAAAAATAGCTAGCACAAAGCAGTGATCCTATTAAAATGACATTGAAGAATTCTATTAGTGCTCTTTGCCCCTTCGCCTGCTGCCTTCGAAGATTCSAGGCGAAACACAAGTGCTTGTCAGTCAGACAAAGCCTGCTAATAATCTCTGCTAAAAGGTGACATTCACAAACTGCAGAGGGACACGCAGGGCTCCAGGCTCTGGGCTGACCATGTCAGGAGGCTGCTGGCAGAAACCCRCATGTGGCTGTGGGTGCCAGCAGCCCAGGCTGGAGGGGAGGGGATGGTGGGGCAGRCATGAGTTTGAGCTGCTCACCGCCCCAAGGCTCAGCAGCTCTGCCCGTATCAGTGGGGCTGAGCAGCAGCAGCAGTGATACCAAGCCTGTTTTGTCCCCACAGGAAAGGATTCTGGWGTTATGCAGGCTTTATGTGAGGACCCTGGAGCACTGGGCAAGTGGGGTGAGCTCCATCCTCACTTTACCAGAGCTGAAACCCCTATGTTGCTATCCAAGGGTCTCTGGTAAAACCTCACCCCTATCAAAATAGCACTGTTTTGAGCTTTGGGTGTGTCGACTCTTATTGTTGGTGAGGGTCACTAGAARCACACAAATATAGCGGAAGAAGCTGGCTCCTAAACTAGAGTTTTCAAATAGAACTAGCAACTACCTTGGGTGTGCTGCTTAGTCTGATATTGTGTGTTCTAACCCAGGGTTCTCCAAAACTGTGGTGACTTTGGAAACCATGAAAACTGAGACAAAGGGTAGCTCTCCACGCAAGATCACCAGGAAAATGCAAGATCTCATTCCCCACTAGCAGCTAAACCTTCTTATTTTAGCTTCTTGAACTTGTTTTGCCAGTACATTTCAGAATATGTTTGTTTATGCAAGTGTATCTAGTGCACCRTGCAGGATTAAGAATGTTTTCTTTTCCTAGACACATTCAAAGTAAGTTTTGATTTCTCTTAATTTCTCTCTCTCCCAGTTTTTTTAGTAAGAAAGTCTGCTTGGATCAGGATCAAAGGGATAGTTTATTGCTCTTTGTGGAAAAATAGATTCTCTGGAAATTACTAAATGTAGCACGGCAAACTCATAGACCATCTTGTCTGTTTTRCTCAGCAGAGATAATGTCTCAGCTGGAGTACTTTGTGTGGCACTGGGCTCTGCATCCCAGGGAGATACAGCCTAGCTGRAGTGAATCCAGAACGGAGCTGTAGGAAGGATCAGAGGGCTTGAAATCATGACCTACCAGAAAGAATTACTCCATTTGGGTTGCTTTTCTTAAAGGAAAGAAGATTAAGGATAGGCAAAGGGAGAATGATAATATTCCTCAAATATGCAAAAGACTTCTGATGAGAGAAGAGGAAAAATTCTTCTCCCTAGTGGAAAGCAAAAGAAATAATGGGTTCATATTGCAGCAAGAATAAGTKACTTAAGTTGGGCATTATGTAAAAGCTTTCTAACAGGATGGAAAATGAAGCACCGGACAGGATCATCTGAGGAGACATGCCATAGACCCCAYGGGGAGTCTTTAAAACCAAATTAAGCAACTTTTCCTCTTGGGCAAAGGAAAGGAACAGGTGACTTCAGGAGTTAAAGGCATTATTAATATTACATTTTATAGGAAAGTAATTCACCTGGAAATTCAGCGACTGATAAATTGGCAAGTTTAAAAAGAAAATTATAAAGTTTTTATGAGYGTTTTCCTAAATCTTACAAACTTTAAAAGTAATCCTTTCAAGATTTACTAGGTGTATCATATTAAAACATTAAAAGGTAGCACAAAAACAACAGGAGGTAAAGGGGAGAGTTTATATGTTTCTGTACTGGACTGCACTTGGCATCTCAGAGCCACTGACTTACCCAGGGGCACTCGGAGCAGTATCACTCTCCGGAAAGCTCACCTCTTTCCAGATCATCCAAGTGAGGAAGGCAGATTTCCTGCCTTCTTCAGGGAGCCTGGCACTGCCAAAGGTGGCTCAGAGAATAATACTGGGGCAATCCAAAAAGGAGTGTTACACCTGCWCTAAATGGTGTCTGAGCACTGAGCTGGAATGGCAGGGGATGGAAATGGAAAGAGATGATAAGAAGATTGCCAAGTTGGCCCCTGCAGCTGAAAACACCCTGGCAAAAGTCCTCTCCTGTTTCTCTGCTGCGACCTCTCAATCACTCTTGGTACAGCCCTTGTAAAGCTCTGCCAAATAGGATTACACTCCAGCAGAGGGAGAATTCACACATTCCATAGGACTTGATGACATAGCAATTGATAAGGGCACACCACTGTATTAACTGGAAAAAAAATCCATATCTATTAGGGGCTGGCTGGGTGAGGAGAGGAGAATTCCATCCCCCTGCTTGGTTGGTTCAAGCCCAAGCAGCCTTTGTCTGTGTGCAGGGAGAGTCTTCTCTCAAGCCTTGTGCTTGTTAGAATTTAATTGCTTGCTGGTTGTGCTGCTGGCGAACTGGTGCAAATAGAGATGATCCCTCATTAATGCAGAAGCTTACACGAGGCCAGCTCCAAGGAATAATTGCAGTCGTGTCTAAACACTCTCTGGTCCAAGTTTCCTTAAGCCAGAACGGCATTTTATTAGCATATCTGAACAGAAAGGAAAAGCAGCAACAAGTCTGTCTGAGAGCTGCTTCCTCACCCTCTAGATAGTTTTAAAAGTAGGTCTTGAGAGGGTATTTGTGGCCTGGAACTGCGTAGAAAGGCATTTGGAAACACATCACCAGACAAGAGGTCAAGGGGCCAACAGCCACTATTAATTGCCTTGCAGCCAGGCAGGAGCAGAAATGCTGCCCTTCGGCCTCGCTCGGATGGAGAGAGTGTAGCACAGCTGTAAACAGCTGTAAAGAGCTGTCAGGGAAGGAGAAAGCTACACCTACCTTTTGCTTTTTAAGCCTTRTGTGGAGAAAAAAAATATGAAAAGCACATGAATGCCTCCACTTGCAGGAAGACACATGCAGATTTCTTCTCCTCGTCTTCTGAAGCTGAGCACATCAGTCTCTTTCATACCAGACATGAGCTGCATGTTGAGACACCTCGTGATTATAAACTCTCCTCAGCAAAATTACCAAGGGTCAAAGAATCTGGGGACTCGTGGGATGATGTGATTGGCAGGACAATTAGGCCCGGACTGTGTTCTTTCATTTCTACTGGAAACTTGGTGTAATTACWGCTTCTGCCTCTGGCCTGTGTGATGCCAGAGGTTGGATGAGGTGATCAGAATACTCCCTCTGGCCGTAAAATCTATTAACCTTGCTTTGCACCACACACGGCTCAGCCATACAGAAATTCAATACCTGTCTGCCACCTGAAAGCTCTCTTATCAACGAGAGAGAAATAGAAATACTGAGGTGAGCAGGGTTTCTCTCCAGTTTTTTYCCATTGAAATTGCTGGAAAGAAGCTCCCAGGTGCGGGAAGCAGGGCTGTGTTTTGGAGGCTCTATGAAAACACTTGGGAGGAGTGGGTTCCTCATCTGGGGTGAACTGCAGAATTGCTTGGCAAGTGATGGGCAATTGAGGGAGACATGGGCCACAGGGATCCCCATGCTCACTGAAGGTGCTTTTTCTTTATCTAAAGGGGATGGAAAAGGAAAATCTGGTGGGGGCTTGCTACCCTTTCTTTTAAAAGGAAAGCTCTTGAGCACAGGAAAATAGGCCGCCCCAGAAACAGGGCAGAAAATCACCATACTCCAGAGATTGTAATCTTTATTTTTGCGCATATAGGGCAGAAGGATTTTTTTTTTTTTTTTTGAGTGAGGATCCTACTTATTTAACAGCTTTCTTAGGGGGTAGTTTCTGGAGAAAGGGGCTAGTGAGACTTTCTAGTTAATTTGGTAATCTCCCTCAATGAGTGAGAGATTCATCTTCCTTAAGTTTGGTATCTGAAGGTAAAAGTGTTCAAGCCTGAGCCAGCCAGACTTTACCTCCCTTTGCTAGAAAAACAGAAAAGATGGTGAAGGCAGATGAGACTACTGACCCTCTGGAGATGCCCATTTCTCTGCATCAGCTATACAAAGAGCTTTGGGTGGCAGCTTCAGGCTTCAACACCTAACTTGCAGGAATCCAAAGTTAGGTAAGATAAACATTAGTCACAGAGTAAAACTGTCATGCTTTTCACAGATGATATTTATGTCATTAGAGAAAAAAATGCCAACGAGCAATCAATCCTTAGCCTAACTAGCTCCAAGCCATGAAGTCAGACAGCTCCAGCTGGAGGCCAAATCCAGCCTGTGGGCTGACTCCATCTGTCTTATTTGTGCCTCTGCTGTGACTGTGTGGTGGGATGGGAGGTGATGGGGAGCAGCTGTTTGCACCTTGGGGTAAATCCAGCAATTCCTSGTGTTTCTACAGTGCCTGAGTGCAGCCAAACCCTCAGCTCAGGGAGGTGCTGTGTCCACATGGCTCACGAGGGAAATCTTCAAATGGGCATCTGGGCTCCAGGAACACAAAACAAAGCTTGGACCACCCTGTGAATTAAGTCATTCTTCTTGGCCAGAAAGAGACTTAGGAAAGTAAACATCTCGAGACTTGTATTGCACAGCCCTTCTTTCAAAAGCCCAAATAAAATGCTTGGATGTGCAGCTTGTGCTGAGAGGTAGCATTTGTGCAGCTGGGGTTCTTGCAATTTCCTTTGGAGGAATTTTCACAAAGAAAACAGGACTGTGTTTTCTGACATTTGCTTTAACTAGAARGCATTGTGAGGACTTTTACAGAATACCAATTAGACTCACAGGTTAGCGAGCGAGAGCTAAACACTTCGTGTTGGCTGAGGTCACTGCACAGCAGGAAAAAGAATCAGAGCTATTCACAAACAGCCTATCCCAGAGCTGCAAATTTGATTTCTCCACTTTMGCTAGATGAGGGTTGTTAGCAGAAGTAGCATCTCTCCTTACATCCACTGATTGAGTTAGGAAAGAGTAGACTAGTTGTGATCAAGGTCTGAAACAGAGCCTGGCAACCAGAGGAAGGGCTTCTGCTCCCAGGGGCTCATCTGGGCTCTTTTTAAAAAAATTTTATTTATTTATTTTATTTTATTTTATTTTATTTTATTTTATTTTATTTTATTTTATTTTATTATTTTTTGTCCCAGCTACATGAGCCAATCTAGGAAGAAATATTACCTCACTATAACTGTTTACTTATATCTATCTCTGACAAACACAGCTATTGCAATATTGCTCTTAATTCCTACCACTATTCAACAATTGCAAGGCTTARAACTCTCTAAAAATGGGGTTGTGTCTTTGTGTTTGTCAACAGCTTTGTGTGTTTATGTCTGACAGGTGCTGCCTGTTAATGCCAGGACTGCTGGTGCCATGAGAAGGGTTATGTTCTGTGCGGGGCTCAGGGAGAGCTGAGTGCTCCAAAAGTCCAAGTATGGCTCATAGGTGAAGTTTTATGGAAGCAGAGCAATCCTGTATCTCAGRGAATCATTTCCCTAATGTTCCTCTGTATTGAGAAAGCTGTAGAGCAAAGCAAACCCTTTCCTYCTCAGGCACTACACTACAAGCAGACCTGCCTGGCAGGGGATGGACGCTCATAGCACAAAGCAAGAGGATGAGAGAGATTCCCTGATGCACAGCCAGGACTCACTGAGAGACAGACACACCACCCTGAGCTACAGCGGGGACAGACCATCTCCTACAACTGTTTTCTGAGTGGGCCACTGAAAACATGAATGAGGAAGAGCACATTGTAATGTTACAGCCCATCTATCCACTGGTGTGGAGCACAAATAACCTACTTTTCATATTGCAGTAATATGCACTGTTTAACAAAATATATAAAATAAAGGAAGTCATGGTAAATTGGAGTGATTTACTCTATTTTTACTGATGTTACCTCTCATTCAGCAGACAGATTTTCTTGTTCTCTCTCTCTGGTAGGAAACAGTTATACATCTTTATAGAACAGAATTTAACCACCCACCCAGCTTTAATCAAACATCTTTCATCACTTGAAAGGGGAATTTATCCAAGTAACAGCTTTTAAATTGACCATGCTAGTGTTTCTAGGATAAGGTCTCCATCGTTTCTTGGTATTTGTCTCTATCTGTCACATTAACCTTCCTCTGATTTCTCCCCTAAATGTCCATTCACCAGGGTCAGGGCAGCCACAACATGGCCAGGAGGGCCCTGGGGTAGTGCAGCCTTTCCTCATTACCTGATTTGGCAMAYRTGYRTGTGGCAGCTGAGACTGATGCCCCMGAATRTCMCCYRSTTASTTTGTCCCTTGAACAGAAGAACAGTGARAAATGCCACTCTTCTTGATGGATAYAGTTCTCTCACTGATGATCTAAGTCCTGTGACTCCTCACTGGCCTGCACCATCACTCTTTTTAACATTTCTACTGCTCTACGCCATAACCATGTAGTCTGTGCTGCACACAAAAGAGGATTAGATACCAATGCCTGGTCCTAAAGCCAAGTGACTTGCTGGGTACAGCTCCTATGTAAATATGTAGTTCCTACAGCTCCTATGTAAATATATATAGCTGAAAGCCTACTTACTTCAGCTTACAGAAGCTGAAGGAAAAAGTAGCTGCTGTCTTTTCTAAATTTTAGTCCGTGTGGTCCGTAGCTCAAGTAAATTGGAGAAGTAGTTGCTCTACTGAGGTTGGTATGAGGCACAGCGTGTAGGTGTAGCATACAGAATGAAATTTCTCATTGAACTCATTATTAAAAGCAGATTTTAATGCTAGGGAGAGCTCATCATCAGTTAATGGTGGTGTTGTCTCAAAACAGTATTTTCAAAGAATATACAGGCATGTACATGCACACAGCACCTTGTTCATGACCTGCTCCTCTCTCTTAAGTTCTCYGGACATTACATGTAAAGTAGAATCCTTATTTCTTTAAATAACTCATTTCTTCCTCTTTCAATGAACTTACTCATGCTCTTTGAACTTCAAGGTAGAAAAATCAAAAGCAGTCACTGTGTCTCTTAGGAGTTCTTGACCTACTTTGTAGTGATCAGTTCTCATCTCCTACAGAAATGTGGAAACTGTGTCAGAAGGATTTACACAATAAGCTGTCAAGAATGTTTCTTCTTTTAACTTCATGCATTTCAAGGAAGGGAACCTGAATGGAATATTCACAATCTTTAGATACAATTGTAGGAAAAATGTCCGTGCCAACAGATAATGTAAAAGATCCTCTGTGGGCTCAAGAGGCAACTTGAATGAGTTGTCTAGTGTAATTCAAAAAAGAGTCTCTGAATTCTTTCATGTTGGCAGTAAAATCAGAATATTGCAGAATGATTTTGTTGGCAGAAAAAGGGGAAATCTGAAAACCTGGGGGAAGGAGGTAAAGCAAAATATTTTCTCACTTGAAAATAAAGTTCCACTAATAACTTTATCTCAAAGACATGAGATAAACACTCATAATAAAAAGTAATGATCTATTATGAGCAGAGAACTTCATACTTTTAAAATGTTGGTAAATAATCAAAGATTTGGTTAGGTATTCATTGGACCAGCCACCCCTGTCCAAAATCCGTTAATGAAATCAGCAATYCAGGGCACTGCTGTGCAGAGACCAGGACAAACCAGGTTTCATTGCGAGGTAGCCTTCGAATTCTCCCCAAAACAAGGAAGAATAACTATCTACCTTCACAGCCGTGTTCTGTCCCTTYTCCTCATCCTCTGCCTGGGCTCCCTTAGCAATAGGGATTTCTCCCCCTGRTGGGCTCTGAGGACCATAACTAGGAATGCAACACAATAGGAAATTACAGTCTTACAAAACTTTGGCATGCTGAATAAAAAACCTGCTGAAGAAGAGGCATCCTGCAAGAATCAGAAGGAGTTTTGGTTAATGTGCTCAGGAGCTTTCCTCAGGGTCAGTAGGATCAGCCTCATGGCTGTCACTGGGCACTCAGACACAAGCTGGTCACATCTGTGCTGGTCATTCCTGTAAGGCCCATATGGTTCTGTGCTAAAACATAAAACAAACAGCACGTAGGCCATTTGTTGCTTGGAAATACCCTTGTTTCTGGCAGCAAACACTCCTCTACATGGATAGCAGTATAAGTGCATTGAATACTGCCATTAAAACACCACCAGCTCTTTTTGAATACAAAGTATTTAGTTTTTGACATGTCCAGTAAGAGGTTCAGTATCTTTGTGCCAATGTCTCCATGACCACGTGTGTGGTAATTTAACATGTGCACGTGTGTGCTTTTTCACAAGCCTTTACTATGGAAACTGAGCACCCATATCTCTGTGTTAAGCACTTTGTGGGGACAAAAGCAAGCCAAGCCTGCATCATTATTGTAATGCTTCCAGTTCAAGAGCAGAGCTTTTCTCAAACTATATGGGAGAAAGTCTCACTGTAAGAGAAAAACTGATTTAAAGGTTGTTGGATCTTTCAGTGACAATTAACTTAAAGCTGCAGCATTGTCAGACAAGTGAGCGGCACCAAATGCTCTCCTCAGCCCCACACCTTCTGTTCCCAGAGCTGCTAGTGAGCTCGGTTTGGATCTTGCTCCTTTCTGCAATGTTTTTCTCTAGTTTGGTCGTGATGAGGGATGAGAGAGTCTAAGCCATGCTTCCTGAGTTGTTTACAATGAGCTCCTTCAGACTGGTGGAGCTGGACCCCATGCCAGGAATGGAGGTGTGTGACCCAGGCAGACCTTCCTCCCAGCTGGCATGATGCCCATGGTGCCCTTCAGGCAGTCTGCTCTGCCACTTCTGGGAAAAAACTGCTTCTTGGGAAGAAAAAAGGATGTGGTAGGCAACTTCCATTTAAACCTGGCTTGTGGGAATGATTCTCGTCATCATGATGTCCAAAATACMGATGGACATATTCCCATGGGTGCAGATGAATGCATCACACCTCTGTGTTGCTCTGAGCACAGCTATTAAAACAAGGGGAGTCTGATGGATATTCACCACCTTATATTAAAGCTACAGCCTGCTAGAGCCATCTCTCTCCATTTTGTGCATGTACCAGCAGTAACCAGGTAACAGTAAACTGATTTACATTCCAGGGAGATTATCCGCAGTGATGTGCTCCATTAAATGGGCAGACGGTGGCTTACATTTCATAATCCATACTGACACACTGGAAATGAAAGTGACAAAAATTATAGATAGCTCTTTGGCTGAAGATGTGGAAAAAAAAAGGCATGGAGGAGAGAGGCCTGGAGGCTTCCTTTTGTAAAATGCTAAGCCAGGCTGTGACATGATGGCTCATGAGTCAGGTGCAAAGGGTTGTAGTAAATGGGGTTACATCAGGCTGGTTAAATGGGGTTCCATCTTAGGCCACGTCCTCTTCAACATCTTCATAAATRYCTTGGACWTGGGACTCRAAGGGTTACTAAGTAAGTGTRCCCATGATACTAAATTGGGAGGAACTGTCAAATCCCTCAAGGGCAGAGAGAATCTGCAGAGAGGCCTCGRCAAATTAGAGAGCTGGACATTCACCCACCACATGAACTTTAACAATGACAGGTGCCAGATCCTGCTCCTGGATGGGAAAACCCTGGATGTATGGACAGACTGGGGGACAAGAGGCTGGAGAGCAGCCCTGTGCAAAGGCCCCTGGGGGTCCTGGTTTGTGGCAAAGTGAACACGAGCCAGCAGTGCCCTGGCAGCCAAAAGGGCCAACCCTGTCCTGGGGGGCATCAGGCACAGCATCGCCAGCGGGGCAAGGGAGGGGATTGTCCCGCTCTGCTCTGACCTGGGGCAGCCTCACCTCCAGGACTGGGGGCAGTTTTGGGT
Source organism: Malurus melanocephalus (assembly GCF_030028575.1). Taxonomy (NCBI): domain Eukaryota; kingdom Metazoa; phylum Chordata; class Aves; order Passeriformes; family Maluridae; genus Malurus; species Malurus melanocephalus. The sequence goes on along the minus strand of NW_026623466.1, from coordinate 646,874 downwards.
GCCACAGCATAAAAAAGATAAAAAACTATTGGAGAGTGTCCAAAGGAGAAGGTGAGGGCCTTGAGGGGAAGCTGTGTGAGGATTGACTGAGGTCAGTTTGTTTGCTCAGCSTGGAGAAGAGGAGATCGAGGGAAGACTTTATCTCAAGCCTCAGTGCTGGAAGGGGGCAGAGGAGGGCCAGGCACTGATCTCTTCTCTCTGGTGACCAGAGACAGGACCAAAARGAATGGCCTTAAGTTGTGTCAGAGAAGGTTCGGGTTGTGTATAAGAAAAAGGTTCTTCASCCAGAGGKTGTTCAGGCACTGGAACAGGCTCCCYARGGAAGGCTCTCCCCGGCACCAAGCCTGACAGAGTTAGARAAAYATTTRGACAGTGCTCTSWGGCACATGGAGTGACTCTTARGGATGGTTSTGTGCAGGAGCAGGAGYTGGACTCGATGATCCTGTGGGTCCCTCCCAGCTCCAGATGTTCTATGATTCTGTGAGTGCTCCCATTTCCACTGAGGAGGCAGGCACTGAGCCCCTCAGAGGAGTGCAGRATGGAGCTCCCATTTGGAAAGGAAATATTTATTTCTTTACAAATATAATTTTCTGTGACTCAAAGAACATTAAATCAAGTGCAAAGTTTGAATTTGCTAATTTTCCATTTTTTATTTTTTATGAAGGAACATCCATGAATATGTGTATGTAGGTGTTTATATGAGGATTTAGCTCAACATAGGCTTAGTTTGAAAAACAAGCCATTACTGACCCCAAAGATCATGAATGCAAGCAATGAAGTCTGAAATGGATGGAACAAATAGAGATTGTGAAAAGAATCTCAGATGCCTGAAATTTGTATTAGACTGCATTTTTTTAAGCCACAAGACACTTGAATACAGATAAGCACTCAAACTGGGTCAGCTCACAAGCATTCAACAATTCCATATCTTTCCTTGATGACTGCTTCTTGGGTCACAGAGTCTAACACTGCACAGTTAAATAAATAAATAGGGCCATTGTTTATATCTCCATGTTTCTAAAGTCACCAGTGGGGCTCTCTGGGGCATTAGGGGTTTCTGAAAGAGCTATAGTTGAATCCAGGCCCACCTGTAAAATTGTTCTATTCAAAAATTAGCATCCTAAAAAGAGACTTAAATCATCCACTTGTCAAGAAAGCCTTTAAAATCAGAAACATAAAAATAAACCCCTACAGACTTGTCTTAAAATATAGCTCTGAACTCAACAGCTCTGAAGTCTAATAAGTGCAATATAAACATCTTTTGAGCAAAGCATACTGGTGAAAAGAATGTTTATTGTGTTACAAAAATCAATGCAACCTGCAGGGACTGAATCAAATAGCTGTACAGTCTACCCTGTGATTCATTTTGCTTTCATGAGTAAGGGATGTTAGGATGAAATGGAATATGCAGGTAGCTGGAATGGTTGGAATATACACATGRCGAGAAAATATAATCACTTTTTTCCAGCTTGGAATCTGACAGTGACATACGCTTTTCATTGATTTCATTAATATATCAAGATGTTTTCGTCATGTGGTGAAAACCACTAATTCATGAAAATGCAGATTGGATGCTACAACCCCTAAACTAGGAGAGAACCTTTCACTTAGGTATAATTATGAAATACTACCATCACCCTGTCTTCTGCTGGCATGCAGGATTTGCTATCCTCATTCACACATATATTTTTGTGTGAGTTAGACTTGCAGCTCATATTTTCAAAGCATTTGTGTCAGTCTCTGAGCTCCTTTGCTTTAAAGTAAATATATAACTGCATGAAGAAGATTGGCAGTGTCACCAGCAGCATCTCTTCATTCTGAAGTGGAGATGAGTCAAGCAAAAATGAAATTATAATCAAGTCATGCCCATCTTATGTGCACTTATCAGCCCCTTACTTGTCAGGACTGAGATAGATACCTGTTTTTTTCAGTGTTTTGAATGTCAACCGTTTGCATTCATAATATGGGAAATTAGTTAATTGAGGCCATATTGTAAGGCCAGTTTGCCCCATGAGGGATATCGCCAGTAGAGACATGTCTGTAGAAGAGAGAAAGCAAGTCCCARAAGGATTCTGAACATCCTTGGAGCTGCATGAGTTAGTTCAATGCACTAAAGGTTAGTTGAAAKGTTCATCCTTGGTGCCAGGCTGACCATGACCACTCTGGTTTTTATTCACAGCACCACACATTTGCCTGCTCTGGAGCACAGGCAAAGTAAGGCTGCCTCTGCCTAAAAAGCATTATGGGCATATTCTTGTCACTGTTTCCSAGCTCTTAAACAAACGAAGTGTGCATGCATGTCATGGCACTGGGCTGAGCCTGCATTTTTCTKTGCAGCCTTGGGCTAGCATTTCCTTTTACTCCCACCTTAAGTCCCCTTCTGACAAGCTGGAATAAAGATGCTGGCTCTTATATCATACAAGGTTGGCTTTCTACACAATCATGACAGGTTTGCATGGCAGGGTGTTGAGGTACCATACACGTACCAAGCCAGAGGGAGAGGAGGCAAACCAGAAAGGTTGAAATGTTGAGCAATGTATTGCAATAACAGAGGTGTTTGTTTGGTTGGGGTTTTTTTGGTTTGTTGGGTTTTTTTTTTTTCCCAGCCTGGAGAGTTTATAAAAGGACAGTAAAGCAATGGCAATCTGCTTGTCACATCACAGCCCATCGCAGCCCTCCCTCTCTCCTGCGCTGTCACCGTGCACCCACTGAATGAATAGGCAAACCCAACTTCATTTCAGCTTCGGACAAGGACTGCCAGTCACTTCTGACAACAAGCATTTGGTGCCCATTTTTAGAAAGATTTTAACAGATCAATCTTTATCTGGTGGTTCAAAGAAGCAGTTCCATCTGCGTGCAGCTCCGTACTTGCAAATGCTGTGCTTGATCTTTAAACATATCATTGTTCTGAGTCACCGGCTGCTTCTGTTTTAATGTAGGTGATCTGATTCACCAAAGTAAGTTAATAATATAAATGGGSAAAATTAAGTTCCTATTTCTATGAAAGCCTAAATGTTATCTGAGATGGTGACATTTACAATTCACTGAAAAATATGATTTGTTTTATATGCAGTTGTTGAGCTGCCAAGGAGGTTTTTTTTTTTATTTCTAGCAATTTAAGATTCTCTGTAAAGTAGATGATTTAAGACAGGCAGAAGATGCCTTTTCCTCACTGATCCATTATGCCTGCCTTTTCACTTACTCTTGCTCTACAGCAGGCGAAGATGCAGCACTGGTTAGAAATCACTGGATAAATGTACACAGCTCATTTTTCTTTGTGATATGAGGGAGGGAGAAGAAAACCTTATAAAACACAGAGCCATTAAAAAAAAAAAAACAAGGAGCAGACAATTCTATCATGATGGATAACACTTACACAATTAAATAAAAATACACTTGCGATACCAAAGAGCAGAACACATTTCATTTTTATCTGCAGTGTCACTCTCCTAATGGTTTCTGTCACAAAACCTAACCAAAACAAATCTTTGAAGCAAACAAAGTCTCAGGTTTCAGGGATGCAGAGTTCTGCCAGGTGGATCAGAAAAGTAGGTCAGTGGGTCATTAATGCAAACCTGACAGGAAATAAACCCTGACCTGCTGAAAAGGAAGAGGTTTAGCACARGCGTCCATTCGATACACTCCGTGCATATCATTTTCTCCTAACAGGCATTGTAGTTCAAGCACTGCAAGCCAAAATGCAGATCTGAGGGCATCTCCAAGACTGAAATACCTTCATCCTYTCGTATTGTGCAGACCCTGCAAATCACATTACATAGATGAGGAGTTTTCGCACTCAAAGAGCAACATATATTACAATGTCTATGTGCCTGAGTCTACTGCAAATAATTTTCAGAAACTCTTACAATCTTACTTCTATTACTGCCCAAGTCACTTATCCCTTAAAATGTTTTTCATTTTYCTGTGTCCTCCTAAAAGCCTGGAGTATTTCTGACATTTCATTTTGCAAGAAAACATGATAGATGCAATGTTGGGAATTTCCACTTGCAGCCTTGCACTGTTAGCTGCTTTATGGGTTTCCCCTTATACATGGCAAGGAACATGTGGTGGGGAGGGAAAAGGAATCCTGTACCCTTGGGCATGTGGGGAGCTGCTTGTCCAGTCCCTTTTGCCTCCTCCTGCCAATGGCAGCCTTTGCCTTCAGGCTTTCTGAATCTCTTTCCTTATACTTAGTTTATTTTTCTTTGTATAAACCCAAGGGTTGTTTTTTTTTTTTTTTCACAAACAAATCTGGCAGTTTTACTCATTTTTTCTCATCTGATCCAGGAATCAAGCWCTTGGTATTTTTGGTTTGTTGTTTGTTTGGTTTTCTCACATTGTTAATTTAATCAGAATTTCTTGCTTTGTACTATTTCACTTTGGTACCAAGTTTTGCCATCTCTCTTACCTTTCTTCTGCATCAGAGTTTTGTATTTCCCCCATCTTGAAAAGCCCATTTCAGGAAATTCAGTCAGTGGTTAAGACATCTGCTGCGACTTGGAAATCCTTTGTGATACATTAGTTCTCAAAAACATMTGACAAACAAAAGTCCTTTGGTGGTTGGAGGCATTCAAAAACACATATAAGCAAGCACAGAAATTGGAGTTAAGCTTTCTTATTTATCTTCCRTACAATAATTTCCTTGCACTTGTTCAACTCTTCTTTTGGCCGGCGTTGTATCTTTTCTGGGCAACTTGAAAACCTAAATGCAGATATGGCATAWATAACCCCACCACACCAAGACAGACACATCCTTTATATTGTCCTGCCCGATTTAGCTTAAACCTTTCTGAAAAGACATGTGAGATAATCAACCAAATGGTGCATGCAGCARCAGCAGGTCACCGTGCACATTAAAGCAGTGCAGCACATCTCTACTCAGTAACAGGGTGGTTCTGGATGCCTACTGAGATCCAGAAAGTCTTATTCTGGCCAGGACAGCTTGTGATCCTTTGAAGGATTAAATAATTCACCTGGCACAGGAGACAAGCCTCCAGCAGGAGGAGGAATGGAGGCAAAGCCTCCTGGTTCCATGCATGGTCCTCAGCACTGGATTTCACAGCATGTTTTTGCTTTTGTATATCTTGAAAGTGKTGTATAATAAACTCACCCAGATATCTACATGACATAGACACTGGTTTGAGTTCAAATAATTTAAACAATTGTTTCTATTATTATTTAAATCATTAACAGAAAATAGTTAATCCTTTTTTGCTGCTTGTTTTAACTTTATACTTTCAGAATATTTCCCCACACAAAATCCTGTAATCAATAATTGATGTGCTTTTTTTTTTTTTTGCAGCCCTAGAAGGTGAGCATAATCCACATCAAATTATCTGTGCAGTTAATACTTTACAAACATTTATTCAGATCCTTAATTTTTGAGTTAATTTTGAAATGTCAAACAAAGCATCTCTTATTTATTAGATGATAGTTTCTTCTTGCTTACAATTTAAATGAAAATGGAATAAATTAAAACATGTGAAATCAACACTTYGTTATTGTTTGAATCATCTCAGCAAAGCTAACTTACATGCACTGTGTGTGTGCTACAAAGTGAACATGCTATAGCATTTTAAGCAACTGAACAGTTTYAATAAAAAAAGGAAGTAACATTTCTGTTTGTCTAATTAAATTGATTATTTGTGGCCACCTGCCTTTTGATTATCTTAGAACTAGTAATTTTTATCCTTTCACATTAGTTTTTACTCACTAGGGGTGTTTTTGTTTTTTGAAGTGARTACTTGGCTTTCAATTTAAATGACCTAGTCCTTGACCAGAGCTACTTGAAAATTGAAAGTATAAAATGTTCCATTTGTACTTACAGTAGAAGTTACAGTAGCAAACCCTATTTCCAACGGCCTATTGAATARCTTTCCCTAATTGAAGAATGTCTTTTTTAAGAACCATGGCTGCAATCATATAGTTCGTAACTTCTATTGTAATTTATAYTATTCTAATATATGATAATGAATTTAGATTTTTCCCTTATGTTGTCATATTTTATATTTTAGTTTTAAGCAATTATTGTTTTAAAGAGAAAAATAAGATTTAATTTCAAATGTAACATACAGATTTTTAATGAAAATATCAATAGATTTTAATCAGTAGAGCAAGTTGATTACACCAACAAAACAAATTTAGCAAAATTTCTGTTGCCATATATGTCAACTAATTTTATGCAGTAATAATTTGAAAGTGTAGTTTTATTAATTACAGCTCTAGCAGTTGAAAGTACTTCAGACATATTCTGTTGATGAGTAGACACACTATGATTGCAGTCTAATTCCTACTCAAATCCAGAATTTATATCCTAGTAGAAATTGGATAAAACAAAGAATTTGCTGGGTGTTTTATTATATTGAGAGCCAGAAGAGCRACACCCAACAACTTAAAGAGATTAAGGATCATTCCAGAAAGTCTGAGTATTAATCTGACATCTCCAAGTAACACGAAAAATAAAAGTTGGAAGAGCAGCCAAACAAAAATGAAATCTTTGTTTTAAGGAATGGGTCACAATGCAAAGCAATAATGATGGCAGAACGTTGTGCACTGAGGTGCTGCTACTGAATTTGTCATCTTGGCTTCAGCGGTCATCCCAGACTGCAGGTGCCACCTCACCTTTCCAGTGCCGTGCACAGATGGGGCTATGAGGGACTTTTGCAGTGCCCTGATGGGGTTATAAGGGATTTTTGCAGTGCCCAGATGAGGCTATGAGGGATTTTTGCAGTGCCCAAGCTCCAGGTTGCCATCCTGCCCCCAAGTACCCACCCAGCTCACCTCCTCTATTGCTCCCCCTTTGGGGGCTCTTGAGGACGGATCCCCATGGGCTGGGATGGCCCTGTCTCGATGGAGCTGACGGTGATTTCCACCAGCTGAGTACCTGTGCTCAGCACTCACCCCCTGCTATGTGTAAGTCAGTGTGGGTTACACAGCGGGAATTATCTTTGAATTGAATTTCTGAAACAATGCATTTAACATATGAAAGCCTGGGAATCCAAAATGAAAGTTTTTACATACTTGGCATTCATTTGTAAGTTGGCAGTGACAGCTTTCATCCTACAGAAAACATTTTTTATCTCATGAAAGTTGAAAATAGCTTTGTGCGATACCGGTGCCTCTCGCTAAGATGGGGCTTTTCATCCGTGACCTACTTTGCTTTCTGCACAATGTACCTAATGAGTAATAATGACTTCGGAAAGGGCAGCGCTAGAGAAGAAGCCGAAGTAACGCCTTAAGATGCTGTCTGTGAAAACATCAAACAGAATATTTCTCATCAGGCTGAATAAAAGAGTCTGGTGAAAGTACWCACGAGTTTAAGAATTAAACAACGCTGGGCTGCTGCTTGAAGGCTCTGCGCACAAGGCAGCGGGGGCCGGTGGCCGTGCGGTGACAGCCCGGCGGGGACAGCCCGGCGGTGACAGCCCGGTGGTGACAGCCCCGAGGTGACAGCCCGGCGGGGACAGCCCGGCGGGGACAGCCCGGCGGGGACAGCCCGGCGGTGACGCTGCCCCGGGGCCGTGCCGAGCCCTGGACACCGCTGGCACTGCGGGAACCTGATCCTGCAGGGGAAACCTGATCCTGCAGGGGAAACCTGATCCTGCAGGGCACCCGGGACACTCCGCAGCCTTTGGGGCCGGGAGACACCTGCAGGGAGCGAGGGCCGGGGCTGAGAGCTGCGAGAAGCATCGGGAGCCCCAGGAGGTTGGGGCACCGGGCTCCACCCGCACTTGCTGAGCTGCTCCATCAATGGCCAGTCGCGCAGCTCCACCGCCCAGACCCCGCCTGAATTTGTCCGTCTGCTCTTCTGCAGCCCTCCTTCACCCTTCACCACCCTCCAGCTGAGAGCCAGAGCTCTGTGACAGCCACTTCCTTCTTTCCCATGCAGTGGGGTTGATGCGCGGGTCCTGCTTCTCCATCCCTCCTTGGCTCCTGGGTTTCCTTCCCATTGCAAACTCCCAGCCCACAAACCACCCTTCCCCTCACGGAGGGTAAAGCTCTGTCTCTTCTCACCCTCCCTGCCCAATTCATACTCCACCTTCCTATACAATACTTACTTTCATTGCAGAAATCTTAGTTAGACAAAGAAGGTAAAATATTACTTTAATTATTATTGCTTTTAAAATTGTCCTCACTTTTTAGACTGAAGTACTTTGATTTTGGAGTAAAAAAGATATGTTTTTTTCTTCTCGGGTGACTGAAACTGTTAGATTACAAAGGTCATTTATTTTGTTCTTCTCAGGTGAGCTGAGAATATTCTTGACAGCAAGAATATTCCTTGTGAAACTGTGTAGAAGGAAAAGGATTTTATATATCAAAAATGTATGCAAGTCTCCATTTCAAAACTCCATGCAAGCCACAACACTGTATCATTTTTCTTTCTTTCTGTCAGCAGCAGATGCCTTTGAGTTTTCTCACCAGGCTGACTTTGAATTGTATTTTGCTTCTTTGCCCATGGAGCATAATCAGAAACCTGGGGAGATTGCATGAAAAGCACAAAATGCCTCCCTGAACAATGAAGAGTAAATAAAGSAGGCCAAATGCCAGGCAGCTGAGAGGGAGAGATGAGCTGCAGAAGGAAGATGAGTTGTGAGTTTGCTGCTGCAGGCGAGGAGAGGACACAGAGGGGAGTTGTGGCCTCCTCAGCCTCTGACCCTGCCTCAAGAAAGAGTTTCCTGCTTCAGGCAGAGCTCAAGATGAAGGTTGATCTGAGGAATTCAACACGGAGGTGATCAGCAGGTCCTGACTTGAGAATAAATTCAGCTCCAGAGCAATTAGCATAAACTGGTCCTGAGGAGCAACGCTGAAAGCCACGAAAGGCAGGAGAAGCGGAGAAGGACAGCTGACTTCCCTGACAATTTGGCTAGTTGTGTAAAGGAGCGCTAAGATGCTGATATTCTCAACGTTCACAGTAGCTGCAAGGCCCCTTTCTAATACTGACATGATCTGAAGGGGCGTTTGTTTAAGTGAAAACCATATCCAGTGCCTTAAGTAGGTCAAGTTCAAAGCCTAGTCAATATTTGAAAAATCTGTGCAAGTTAAAAAGGCAATGAGAAAAATTAGCATGTGAGCCCACTAGAGCTTTTCTTCCCAACTGCACTTTGCATGGGGAAAATGAGGACAGTACACAATGAATTGGTATTTGTGTCCCAAATACCCAACTCCTTCTCCAATTTTCCAAAGGAAAAAAAAGAAATRATTCAGACACTCTTTTTCTGAGCTCTTACTTGATCATCTTTTTTTTTCTAAATTGGGAAATGGAAACTTTGATTTCTCGTCGTAACTTTGCCAGAAAAATCAAGAGCTAGAAGTGAGTTTTATGTAACTTAATTCCCAAAGTTTTACCGTACATCCTAATTACAATATATCACTGTAACTTGGAAAAGCTGAATACTAGACATACRCACCACAAAATAGAGACTATGGATGACAGGAGAAGCCTTTCAAAACAATCACTAAAACTGTTTTCTTCGTTTACAAAAAGCTGAAATGGAAGAATGATCTAAGTGGTGTGGGGGATGGCAGGGCAGGGAGGGAAGGGAAAAAAGGAAGGACAGCTCATGCCAGCTCGGGCCAGTGACATTTAAGCATAGCTTCTCTTAAGCTCCTCTTCAGCCAGTGCACTTCCAAACAGCAGCTCAGAGCAGATTTTATGAGTCATTTTTTGGCAKAGCCACTGGATGAGCTGCATTGGTATTTCAGTTGAGATCAGGAGTGCACTTCAGGAGGGACTATCCCARTTGTCCCCACTTAAAGCACTGGTTTTCATGGCAGAGTAACTCTTAGCTTCCAGATGAAACCAAACTGGGAGAGACGCTSCAGGAGGGCACTCACAGTGGTACAGCCACAGCATTCTTGGCATGACCAGACCTAATCTGAAATAAAATCCATCAAATTTGGAGAAGTGGGCCTCAGCACTGACTGCTTTACTCTGTAGGTCACATCTGTGGCTCCACAATACTTTTTACCATGGGTGCAACTCCTGTCCTTGGGCACACAGAGGGTCTAAAGGAGCACCYGCCTCAAGCAGCTGAGTCCAACACCCGAAGGCAGCGGCTGCAAACATCCTTTGGTCGACTTCCAGCTGCAGCTGATCCCCCAGCCAGCACCATCCCTTCCACGCCTGCCAGGATGCTCCCAGAAGGACAGGTCTGAACAAGCAAGCTGAAATTGCTTGAGAACTCTGGCACGTTCAAAAGGTGCCCAAAGAGCCAYACTTTCCTACTTTGCTCACCATTTAAACTTTCCAATTTGCTGAAAATTAATTTATGGAATCAGTGCAAAYATTTGTGGGATAGTGTCCTGGTCATAGCAAGCGTGTTTCCATGATTCATCAGGGGCAAAACTCTTGCTGAGAGGGGGTGAGCAAGGGCCTCAGTCAGGGAGGTTTTCTGAAGCAGATTGATGGTTTACAGATCAGTTCATAGAGAGGAAGATACCACGAGAACAGACAGCATAGCTACTTAATGGGTGCTGTTTTGCAAAGCTACACAAAATTTGGATTCTGTTGGGCTAAATGACAGAATTCCCACTGCTTTTAGAGGGCCCAGAATCTGATCTCTGTGAGTTTGGGATTSTTAGCCCAGAGATTTTCATCAGTATTTGATCCAAGTAAACCAGTAGACTGAAAACTGGAACCAGATCAGAGTTCTGCATTTGTACAAGTGGAGACTGAATAAAATGAACAYAAAATTCAAACAATATGACAATATTTATTTATTTATGATTTATTTTGGTTAATAGGAACTTAATAGGGCTTAGTTATGCATTTCATGTGTTCAGTTGTAATTCTAGYCGCAACACCAATTTAATATCTGTGTTTAGCCAAGAAAATGAACCAACCAAAAACTATAACAGCAGATTTAAGTTAATGGTCTGGCTTATGTTTCTAAAAATATTTTGGATATGAGACATGTTAAATAGTATTTTGCTAAGGTAAAGAGAAGAGAGAGAGTAATACAGAGACATACAAAATTTTTCTTGTATTTTATTTCAACTTAGAAAATGTAAGTGTTTTGTCAGTACAACAGCATGAACAGTGAGTTATAGTAAAGGGRACAGTCTTTGTATAAGTTTGAAACACATTTCCTTCTTTCTAAAGAAAAACATGGTGTTAGTACTTAAATAATTGTACAGTTTTGAAAAGTCCACTGTACTTTTCCATAYGCAAATAGACACAAGTGCTGTGAGAGAAAAAGTGCATACCAAYAAATTGTCTCAGCTGCCTCATACTGATTTCTAGGCAACACTGATGGGCTTCAGTTTTACACTTCACGAACGATAAGCAATATGGCAAAAACATTAAAAGCTATGCAAACATGGTTTCAGGATCTCATCTATGAGATCCTTCTGAAAACAATTTTTTTTCCTTATCTAATGCCCTCACAAGAGTACATTTCTCATTAYGTTTCTGCCAACTGGAGAATTCCAGTGAAGTGAGAAGAAATAATGAGCAACATTACAGCGACCAGAGAAAAGAATACATGAGAAATGCRAAGTATTCTCCACTACCCCGCTGCATAAATATGCATCTTTCAGGGAGAAGAGAGAAAAGATAGCAAGGATATTACTTTGCCCACACTGATCCCAACCCAACRGCCACAATGCAAAAACTTGTTTATATTTACAGCTGCCTGTTTCTTGTGAGCCACTCCGGGATGGTGATCATGTCCCCTCACTGCTTAAATGGAAAGAAGTGACTGAAAATAACAAGAACMCTTGGCCCTCCTTCTTTGGAGGTGGTGGTGCCTTGTGAGCAATTCTTACCTTTGGAGGACCTACAAACCAGCCCCAAACACCTGAAAGCAGTGGGGTGCAAGCATGGAATCACCTGTTACACTATCACTAGCAGGTAATATTTCTGAATTTATTATTGCATAACAACAACAACAACAACAACAACAACAATAATAATAATAGGATATTATTATTATTATTATTATTATTATTATTATTATTATTATTATTATTATTATTATTATTATTATTATTATATTTTAATTTTTAGAAAGAACTCTGCAGACCACTTGATCTTTCACATGTCATAGTGTCCTATCCACCTTCAGAGATAGATACACTCCTAGTGCCTTAGGCTGAAATGCTTCTATGCTTGATCCATTTAGGCTCCAAGACTTTGGGTAAAGGCTGAATCAGGCACAAATTTGAAGCTGTTGAAGCTGTTTAAGTTGTTCATACAGGATAAGCAGCATGTTCCTTTCATTGCAAAATTCCTTGATTCTTGGTGTCATTACTAAATAGGAMTATTTGGTCTAGGTTTACTGAAAGAGCCCTAGGGTCTTAAGAAACTTCCACATTTGTCTGAGTTTATATCCTCAGSATGAAAYCRTAGATTTATWTAGGTTGGAAAAGATCTTTATTGAGTCCAACCAAAACRTGTTTTCTCTGGGAGTTTTGACTAAAGAATGACCCAAGAAACCAGTCAGATCACAACTTTGCTTGAGTTTTGAGCAGTTCAGAGAAGGGCTGATAGGCAGGGAGCCTGAAAAGCACATTAAGCAGTTATCAGTTGGACTCAGATTGGCAGAGTCAGGTCAGATGCAAGCGCTGCAGCAAGATTTTGGTTTCAAAACTCAGATGTGGGAAAAGAGGACATTAAGATGGAGTTGAATAGCCACATAAAAACCCAAATCAGGATGTTATTTTCACTTAGCAGATGGTTTGTTTTTTCACAATAYTTCTTGCAGCCGGTTTGACAGTGTACCAGTGCAGAACTAATGCTGTCAGAGCCAACTACGTGTACTRCAGCATACAACAAAGTGAGGCACTACTGTGAGAAAGTTTGCCTCAAGGCTGTATTTCTAATAGACATTAAGACCATAAGATGGAAACAAAAATCTATGAAACAAGCATTGAAGAGATGCAGTCACACAAGSAATAAAAGTAAACTGAGGGCAGCATTTTTGGGGCAAGCAAAGCAGAACCCCAAAYACACTGCACTGAATCAAGTTTCTGGTGATCATTAGCTTTAGCTAGCAGYCTGAGTTAGCTCTGAAATCTTTCTATGAGTTTGTTTTTCTAAAGCCATCCATCTCTTCCCTCCCCATTGSAGGGCAGAACCAAGAGCTGCTTGATTTGCTCTTTGCTCCCTTGCCTCCTCACCCTCCTCCTCATGTCCACAGGTGGCCAGGCTTCATTGCTTTGACTGCAGAATGGCCAGTTTATGGTGGTGACATTACAGTTTTTGGATTACAGGACAAAGTCCCTGTCCCAGGGAGCTGCCTCCGAAGGAGTTATGAGAACACAATGCCAGTAATCACAGGAGAGATAGAGAAAGCAATGTGACTGTGCAAAGTGGATAGGAGAGAAGGAACACTCCCCAGGGCCCAGCAAATAGACCTTTATATTGGGAGGACAGATGTTTATTTCTTCCCTCTCCTCTTCTTTCTCTCACATGCACACAAACACGCTCATTTAATGACTGCAAGSAAACACAAGCACAGGCTTTCTTGTAGGACCAAACAGAAAGGAGAGGCTGATTATGAGGATGATATTGCTATACCTTCAGCTATTGCAAAGGGAGTACTGAAAACTGCTGGAAAAATAAATTGCTTTTTTACATCAAAGTGCCGTTATATTGAAAATGTCCCACTGTGTGAATTCCTCTGTGAAAAGGAAGCAAGAGGGACTGAGGYTGGAATTAGCTCTGGTAAACTGTAAAGAACTGAGGCCTTCCAGAATTCAAGTGCTGAAATGGATTGCATAGTGAGAAGGATTACACTAAAAAAAATGAAAAAAGCAAAGAAACCCACTTTCAATCTAACACATTTCAATTACTGAAATTATTTAGTATTGGACTTTAATTTCTTTAATCTTCTTACWTTGACAAGAACTTACTGCACACTGAAAGATTTAGAGCATACAGCATTCCCCCTCCAATGACTGTATTCACTGGGAGGGAGCTTTCCATGCCACCTTATCACTGGGAAATCCACTGGAAAAGAACCAGTTTTCAAACCTACCTCTCCAGAGCAGAAGTGAGATCAGCCCTCTGTGAACGTATTTTGAGTCTGTAGATAATGAGCAGAATTAATTGCATTAGTCTTGTAAAGGCCTCATCTTTCCCAACCTTGTATTCACACTTTAATGATATTTTATGATGTGAAGTCTTCTGATCTTGAATAACACCATATTTAAAAAAAAAAAAAAATCCTCCTATTATCACTCTCCCTGTCAGAGAATAACTAGGTGCACAAGACAGTTTTGTCAGGGAGAAAAAATTGGGGAAGCGATGATGATAAAAATAAATTATCAATATGGGTGCTCCACTTTACCTCTTCGATTGTGTTCCTGTAATGAAAGAGATGCTGGGATTCTGTGCTTTTAGGATTCTGTGCTTGCACAAACTCAGGCAATATAATGCTTCCTTAGGAAGCAGAGCTGAGTATTAAGGGTCGAGGAGATGAGGAGATAAGGAGRCTACTCATCCATGGCTGGGCCACCAGTTGTGAGGATTTTCCCTTTGGCAGTGGCCTGGGGCTGAAGAATAGGCTGATATCCCATTGGTGGGATCCCCACTGCACATGGGTCTTTGCTCTGCCTTTTCCCCCATCCTGCTTTCAAGSAGACAGCAACACCACCGTGCTCTGCAGATACAACTGGCATAGCAGATCCATCCTGATTGCTCCCAGATTTCTGCCTAAGAGGAAGATGTTTGCTATTATCATACAGTAATTCAGTCTTTTGAAATTCCAGTTCTTTGAGGCTAAAGTGCTTTCAGATCAAACTGTCGCTCTGAGCCTCTTTTGGAAGTTCCCTRTCTAAAGAACCCTGTCAGGCTGGATGATTATTAGACCAGAGTTCAGTGCAGTGTTCTGAAAATCCAGCATGTGCTCTGCTAAATCAGGGCACCTCTGCACAGCTCTCACATTCAAGGCAAACTGAGCCCCAGAGCTCCAGGTGAAGACCCAGGAGAAAAATGAATTGGTGAAAGTCCAGGTTGGATGGGGCAWTGAGCAGCCTGGTCTGGTGGAAGGTGTCCCTGCCCACAGGAGGGAGGCTGGAAGGATATTTCAGGCTTGGGCTCAGTCAAGACAAAACACAGTTTGCTGGACATTATGATTTAAGGTCAAGAATACCCAGAGCATARAAGAACAGGTGATRATCAGCGATGCAGTGAGAGAGGAAYSCTGGCAGGGAGCAAGGAGGAGAGTCCAACTGCAGCTTGGGCAAAAGCAAAAAGAAAAGCTATGGCAGGCCGCTGTCATGCAGAGCTCCCACTTCTGGCAGCACCAACAAGAAGAGCATGTCTGACAGCTGTGAAAAGCTGTGTCCCTTCTGTCTGGAAACATCAGTGCACCTCCTTGCTGCAGCACAGAGATTGATTTCAGAGAGATATCCCAGTGTCTCATTGTATCAAATAACTTGTTGAGATATTTTTTTGCATTTTATGGATTACTGAAGCAGTTAAAATCTTCGCCTGAGCTCAAAACCATCTGGAAACAGAGGGGAAAAAAACAAGCAAAGTTCCAGTTGTATTTTATTCTGTCCCTGCAAGCAAAGTGATCCGAGGAAATTGAAAATGTGAGAAAAGTTCATCTCACTATTGACAGTGGAAGCCTCTGAGGCATTTCAGGTGCTTTATAGCTTTCAATTAACTCAAGCAGGAAAAGTTAACAATAAAACTGTAGCATGGAAATGTTAAAAGTGCCAAACTCCTCATAAAAATGAGCAGGAGAGAAAGCGACACATCAATGCTTATGGGGAACTCACATAAGCTCACTGCTCCTGCTGTAATAATTGTTCTWACCAGATGAAGATGAGACACAAATATACCTTGAAAACTGGAGAGCTAAAATWTATTTGTAATTTAATTGCCTAAATCATTAAATCTTCACAGAGATGTCCAGTGAACCTGCAGTATACTGTCAAAAACTATTCAAGATACCAAAGGCATCGATGACAGCATTGGCTGCTCTGAGGTACCAAGAGCCAAGCTGGGCTCCTCAGACAGGCTGAGGCTGCATCCTGGTGCAGGCTGGAGCACAGCTTTGCAGTGGTGAAAGTGATGATTTGGGGAGCATGCAGCTTCACAGTCCACTGGGGTGCCAAGAAAAGGGGGATTTCTGGTCTCCACAAACACCCACCACTATCTTTTGGCTTGATGGGCCCTTTGCGTATTTCAGGAGTGCTTCATTATGCATGTAAAACAAAGTGGTGAATGAGGTGCCTCTGGCAAGCRGATAGAACTCTTCCCCAAAAGCCATACCTTCAAGTTAGTAGGGAAAAACAGGGGCACAAAACAATTCCTGMCTGTATTTGTGGGATACATCAGCTGAAAATGGTACAGGTAATCACTGTTTGCATGCAAAACAAAGTCCAGAATCCAGAGAATATCTTTTTCCAGCACAGCACAGGATTTGGAAATGAAATACAAACTTGGCAGAAACGGCGTAGCTGCAAATACACTCTGTGGAACAATGCTTTCAGATGTGCTTCATACGAATTTGTCCATTACCTTTCCTGCCCTCGAAACAACCCTGGAGAAACATGAAGCAACACCATGCCCCAGTCCAGGATGCTGGTCAGGATGGGCAYGTCAGCAGTGGATGARCAYGAGCCAGTGTGTGCCAAGATGGCCAAGAAGGCCAAYRGCACCCTGGCCTTCAGCAATAGTRTGGCCAGCAGGARCAGGGCAGGGATTGTCCCCCTGTACTCAGCACTGGTGAGGCCTTCTGTGTTCAGTTTTGGGCCAGTCTCTACGAGAAGGACACTGAGGTGCTAGAGCATGTCCAAAGAAGGACAACAGAGCTGGTGAAGGGTCTAGAAAACATGCCTTATGAGGAGTGGAGGAGGGAACTGGGGTTGTTTAGTCTTGAGGAGAGGAGGCTCAAAGGGCACCTCATTGCTCTCTAAAACTACCCAAAAGGAGGTTGTGGTGAAGTGCTAGTCAGTCTCTTCTGCCATGTTTCTGGTGAAAGGACAAGAGGAARTGGCCTTAAGTTGAGGCAAAGGAGGTTCAGATTAGAAATTAGATAAAAAAATTCACTGAAAGWGTGGTTAGGCATTGGAAGAAATTGCCCAGTGAAGTGGTGGAATGACCACCTCAGTGTTCAAGAGGTGTCTGGATGTTGGTGCTTGGGGCTATGGTTTCGGGGCGATGCTGGTGGTGTCGGGTTGGCAGTCGAACAAGACGATCTCTTGCCACCTCAAAGATTCTGTGGCCTTGTGACCACCCTGGAGCAGTCTCTGCTCCTGAAGGACTGCTCCCTATGGAAAGGAGCCACACTGGAGCAGTTTGTGAAGAACTGCAGCCTGTGGGAAGGACTGAGGCTGGAGAAATTMATGGGGGAGCTGTCTCCTGTGAGAGGGACCTCATGATGGAGAAGGGGAAAAGTGTGAGAAGTCCTCCCCCTGAGGAAAAAAGAAGCTTCAGAGACAAAGTGTGATGTACTGACAGTAACCTCCTCTGCCCATTCCACTGCACCCCTGATTGGAAAGAGGCAGAGAATTCCAGATTAAGTTAAGTCCAGGAAAAAGGGAGGGGCTGGGAGGAGGGGGAAGATGTTTTCAAGAATTGGTTTGATTTCTCATTATCCTCTCCTTATTTAATTGGTAATAAATTATTTTTTCCCTTTTTGACTTGGGAAAGTAATAAGTGAGTGATCCCTCCCTGTCCTTATTGATCGCAAGCCTTTTATTGTATTTTCTCTCCCCTGTCTAGCTGAGGAGATGCAGATATAGAATGGCCTTGGTGGGTACCTGRCATTCACCACAACTATTTTATTTGGCATGGGAGCAGATTATTGAACAAAATCTGGACAGGAACCAAAGGCTCTGGTCTCTCTTCTCCCCAGGAATGGTGTCATCAGCACYGCTGTTCCAGGCACGCTGCACAAGTCAGAAGCCTGTTTGTGCTTTCAGACACTTAAAATCTTCACCAACAGTATTCATTTCTTTGAGTTTCCCAATAAGATAAAATACCAAGGACAAGTCAAACAGCAAAGCATGAACTATTTTATTTCTCCCCACTTTCTATTACTAAAAGAGCATGAGAAACACTTGAGGGCAGTTTGCAGAGTGCATCTACCATCCAATATGACAAGTAGGTTAATTGGAATGAAGGAAAATGTGACCCTTGACTACAACTGCCCCTTCAGGGTATTGAGTTTAATGTTGTTGTTATTGTGTTCTGCAACATTGTGAGGAAAAACACAGCGACGGGCTCTTCTCAAGCACAGGAGCTGTTCTCAACAAATGGAGTTACGCCGAGTGACTTGGATTAAATTTGACTAAATCTTGCCTCAAGAAATGTTTCCCTAGAAAATCCTGTAGCACTCACAAATATTTTAGRAGTGACAATGCTGGGTGTCCAGCTCAGCGGAAAAGCACACGGGTTATAAGGGTGTGATCTGAGAGGCATCTTGTGAGCAGCAAAATGCCAGGATCACCTGCCACTTCTGCTGCTAGCTGGGCATGTAAAGGAATCAGTGACTTGGTGTGAATGTTGAGGAGGGGGAATAGTTGTCTTTGGTTTGGGGTTCTTTTCTTCAAAGAGATGGAAATCAGCAAGAAAATATGTGCAAATTAATGTTAAAGAATGGTGAATTTAGTCTTATTCACTCAGWTGTTCTGCTCTGTTGAATGCCAGACAGTCTCTATGGAAATTCAGGCAGTAAGAGTTGGGGTTACACACATTCAAATCYGACCTCGCTACAGCTCGGTGCTAAAATCTGTTGCTAACATGGATAAAGCTTTTTCTCTCAAACTGGCCCACTGATTTGTGGGGGACTGTTCCATGGCATCAGATTTTGAAGAAGGAGCAGAGTTGTACTCACAGCACTGGGATTCCTGTGAGCCTTTCTGGGAAGCATGTGGACATGCTGGAAAACATGGGGTASATTTTGTTCCCTGGCTGATGTCCCATCCTTTCCTCCCCTCTTCCCCCATGCAGCACCAGCCCAAGGAGAGCAGAGGAGGATGGGGAGTGGTGGGATCCTGCTGTCCTTGCCCCAAGGCCTGTTCTTGGCTGGGCTTTGAAGACCTTGGGGAGTCAGGTCCCAGCTCTGGAAGGARCACCTGCCTGGAAAACCTCCCTGAGGCAAAGGGTCTGAGCAAAGGCACAGTTCTGGTCAGAAAAGCCATATGCAAGGTCACAACACTCTCAAGGAAAGCTCARAGTGTGGGAAATGACAGGGTTGGCAAGAGAATGGAGAAAAGAATGGAGAAAAATGTGGTCTGAGTTGATCCTTAAGTGAGCTGGGATGTCTATACCATCAAGATCTGGAACCGCTAGCAGGATTTTTTTCTAGGCAAAGGCTATTTTTAGCTGGGGGATGTGAAAGGTAGCAGGGTATGAAATAAAGAAATAATGTCTCAAGAGAAAGCCGTAGGCAAAGCTGAGAAATATGTTGCAAATAGAAATCAATGTACCTTATACCATTTTTTCCTATATTGTACCTGCTATAGTAATCCTCAACTAAAAATGAAAAAACAGAYTGCTCATCCCTGCATAGGAGATATCAGGAAAAAAAGAAAGCAGAAAGAAATTTTCTCTGAAATAAGCATACCCATAAAGACCTGAGATCTGGACTTCAAAGGGGGAACGTTGTCCTTGCTCCCTCTCCTTGTTCCAGAGCAGGATTAACCCAAACCACAAGTTTTTTTATATATCCCTACAAGTACAATCTGTATTATTTCACCTTATGCAGAATTTGTTCCATCACTTCAATTTTACATGTGCCACTGACTTCACTGGGAGCAGAATTGGTACAATGCCTTGTACTATCTGAACAATAAGCAATAAAAACATAAATGTTCCTTAGAGCCAAATCTGTTCTCTGGCAGCAGAGAAAGGCTTTAAAACTCTTCAAAAGATGAATTATTAAATGAGATGAAAGTATCTTTCAAACTGTGGTAGAGGTTGATCTGTGACCTGGTGAACGGTGATTTGAATATTTTGAATTTTCTGAACTTTTTTYACACTTTTTAACATTTCTTTGGGATTCATAAGCCACTCCACTGAAGGGTGCAGTTGTAGGGGATTATTAGAAAAAGCACCAAGGGCTCCTAGACACTTACTGCTTTTTGGAATCTTCCCAGACATGCCTGTCTTACATCAACATGGGCCTTAGGGAAACAGGTGGTTGGTGCTGACACCTCCACAGAGGACAGTGAGTTTAAAAGCACAGTCTGATAAGCTGTTCCTGTTGCTGGTGTGGGTTACCTGCTCTGCCCTGCTGCTCCTTTCCTGGCTGCTGGTCACCCCTGGGGCTCACCAGCTCAGCTCTGCCAGTGTGGCTTTGCCAGGTCACCCTCTGCACGAGTGATCTGTTGAATGTGTGCCTTTATGAAAAACAAACCCAAAATAAAAGCCATGCCCTTTACAGTAGGATCAGGCTTTTAAGCTTGAGGGTTATGACATCAGGAAATTATTAAACCAGAAGAACTGATCTGGCAGCAAGGTTGGAAGGTGACTGGAATAAAACACTGAGTTTGGATCACCAGCACTTCACTGAGTTTGTCTGCCTGGGATCCTGCATATTGTGGATATTACTTGTGAACCAGGTCTTGAACCATTTTCTGCATGTGCCTCAGCATCAGTTTACAAACACATCTCTGCAAATACATCTCTGGGAGCTTTCCTGCCCCACTAATCCAAGAAGCAGGATGTTTTTTGATATTTGYAGCACACAGAGTGACTGGAAAGAAAAAGACCAAAATAAAGCTGACTTTTTGCTAGTACATGAAGAAAGTAGAAAGGAAAAAGAATGTTATTGTTCTTAGATAGACCTGAAAGTCATAGCATTATACAGATATAGAAATACTTGGAAACACATTAGGACAATGATATTCCAGCTGAGACATGGAAATAACTTGTCTTTTTGGTGCTCATTTTCAGACAACAGAAATGAAATCATGTCTCCAGCACGGAAAGGTCAGCCAACAAGATTTTGTTAAATTCATCAAACTGTGCTCCCCACTGAGTAGCTGTCACTGGTGTGCACAAAAGTAGCACAGGGGCTGAGGGTGTTTTTGCACCCAAACAGCACAATCTGGCCAGAATAGAAGCTGAAAAAAAAAAGCATTGATCTTTTTATTTCCTGTGTACTGAGGAGGAGGATTCCCTAGATGGAACTTAGCACATATCTTTCTTTCCTCCCCCATCTTTTATCTGGCAAAATAACACTTAATGGCTTTAGAAAGAAACCACTGTTCCAGCCAGCATCACCTGGCAGTAACAAGATGCAAGAAACTTCTCCAAGTTTTGAGTTCAATATTTTTACTGAGCAATAAAATCTAAGTCAATTTGACTGTTCTCCTGAAATCAAGRAAAAAAAAATCCTGTAGAAAATTGTGTAAGGAGATCCTTATATATTTTGAAACTGGTTCAAAGCTACAACCGTAATTTTCGCAGCATCCACAGATTAGATGACATTTACAACAGTTTTTAATTAAATTTACTTAATTTAGATATTTATCGGCCAGAATCCATTGGCACACTTTCTTCCATCTTTTTTAAAGGTTAAATGAGCAATATGTGTAATGAGGTCTTTAAGGGAATACAAATTGTGTCAGCCTCGAATTATCCCGAAAGCCAGTACGGTGCTGGAGGATTTGTGGAGCGCTGGCAGAGGGGAAGGCACCTCCTGCTCACTGTGCTGACACCAGAGTGCAGTGTRCGACCTTCACAGGCTGCTCCTGCCCAGGTTGGAGCCTGCGGTGAGATCGCAGCTCAGAGTGATGTGGCTGCAGGATCTGTTCACGGCTCCAGCATCTCACAAACACCGCCCTTACGGCTGCTTCCAGGGCTCTTAAAAACACCACGAGGCAGTGGCTGAGGAACCTTTTCTTAAAGACTCTTTGCATCTCTGGAACAGCTGAAATGCTTTGCTGAAGATAAGGGGAAGGAGAGCAAGRAAAGTAATGTCTTTTCATCCCTAAGATGAGCACCCACACCCTTCTTCCTTTACATTTGAGCTGCACTCCATGCTTTTATTGACCGTGCCATTCAGCACGGCCCTACTGCATCTTTCAAAAAGTGTTTGCTGAGGCTTGTCTTGGAAAGAACATTATCACAAGCCAGCACGAAGCAGAATGAAATGCACTATGAAAAGGGCAATTACAGTGAAACTACATATGAGAGCTGCAGATGGACGCAATATGTAGTTGAATGACTAACAAGGAAACACAGTAGATGGCCTCCAACAGCACATGGACCATATGGTATAGCAAAACTTGGGGACTCGTTCTCATCAACGTGGCAGTTTTATAAACGCCAAGGTAAAAAAAAAAAACACATAAGCTCTTTCGAAAATCCCAGTGAGTATCTCATCTCAAATTGACAGATTGTTTCAAAGCTAGCCTTATGGGTTCAGATAATTCAATACTGAATAAGGTGACAATAAGATAGGACAGAGCAGAAGACTCCAGTGAAAGTCCACGCGAGATGGTAAAACTCTCTTAAATRCGGCATCACTGAATTCACAAAACCTGGCATCAACACTGGTTAGATGTTGGTCAAGCTAYCTTCACATCAGTTTTTACTTCTTCAAACAATTTGGTGGTAATAAATTGCATCTAATAACACAGAATACTTAATTACCCCACATGGTCAAAATAATCAGCCCTCATTCTTTCTGTCCAACTATGCATTGCAATTGTGTAGGAATGGCTTTCACCATGGGTAACTCAGGTTTAAATGTACCAGTTGTTGTAAACAAATGCTCAGATAGCCTGGGCTGTCAGATACTGGGAAAAATGGAACGGACCATGGGGGAATTAGAGGCAAAGAATGACTGGGGAAAAGGAGCTCAGTGGAGAACTATCTTTTGCAATATCCAATCAGCATCATCATTGCTATTACTAGCAGTAGTAGTAGTAGTAGTAGTAGTAGTAGTAGTAGTCATAGTGGTAGTATTATATATCAGCTGGTGGTTGATCAGCTGATGTTTCATCTTGGTCTGCCAGCACAAAACATCTTAAGGGATGCTTGGTTGTCCATCTGATTCAGACGCCTCTCCATGGGCTTGCAAGATAATTACTTTTGGTCCTGACCATATGTCTGCTACAGTCTTTGAATGTTACTAATGGTGGAGGTCTTGGGTAGCTTGTATTGGTAGCTTCTTTGTCAAAAACTGTGACTAAAAGATAAAAACTGTATCCTTGCRATGGGTTAAGCCATTTAGACTTTGCTCAGTTTGTCACTTGTCTTTGGCAGTGTCAAAACCAGTGCTCTGAAATCTGAGGTCCAGAGCTCATTGTGTTTGGCTTACATGATCCTGATTATCTTAAACAATCTGACAAGACASTGGGAAATGGAAACATGACATTTATTATTCTGCAGAATGAAGGATTTTATGTTCTAGTGTATTTTTGGCAAAATWGAGCA
Source organism: Malurus melanocephalus (assembly GCF_030028575.1). NCBI lineage: Eukaryota > Metazoa > Chordata > Aves > Passeriformes > Maluridae > Malurus > Malurus melanocephalus. The sequence goes on along the minus strand of NW_026623466.1, from coordinate 623,527 downwards.
AGGATTTAGCAGACAGCTCTTAAGCAATATGCTAACTTATTTYTTTCTGTCCAAACCGTAAGCTATATGACAGCTGCCTTTCTAATGAGAAAAATGCAGTAATCATTACTTGTACATAGCGGTTGGCAACAGTTGTTTGAATTTCTGGTGAGCACAACTCTCTGATCTGTTTTTCTTGCGGTGGTTTACATACAGTTTCTAAAGTTTGCATTGTTAGTCATACCTATATTTAGAACTTTCATTAGCGATGACTCAAGACAAGCAGAAAAAAAATAAAGAGAAAAGATATGACTGTAAAGCTCAGTAGTGGTGAGAAAAAAATGATGTCCTGAATTTCATTCTGTGGCAACATGCGTCTTGAATTCAAATTGGAATTAATTTAAGCAGTCAGAAATGTTTTAAAAATAATTGACAGTGCAGAGAAACTAATTTATAAGCTGATTTTTATACACTCACTTTTGCTTTAATTGCTGTAAATGCTTTCTTTCCCTGATTAAAAAGGTGCTAAGGGTGACTTAAGGCAAATGTATTCAGTTATTTATTTAAGTAAAGAGCTCTGATTGCATTCGCCAGGTAAAAAGGGTGGATGGAGAACGTTGGTTTAACTTTTCATCAGAGAAGTGACAGTAAGTGGAAGAATCATAGAATAGAATCATAGAATCATKCTGGCATAGGAAGAYCAGGAAGCTTCATGCTGACTGGGACCTTTGCCATTGCAGTCCCAAACAGCACAGCAACGTTCAATTTGAATGGTCCGATGAATATGTATTCATATGGTGGTGGCAGTGGCAGGCAGTGTGACATGGCCAGGCTTGGTTGGCCTGAGCCCAATTCTTTGGGTGAAATCGAGTGCCCCTCACACAAAACTGCCTGTGCTCRTTTGTCCCTTCCCTCGCCTGGGTAGAACAGCACCCTGATCCACCAGGGTGATATCTCCCTGCAGTAATGCTGGCTGTCCTGTCAGCAGCTGTGACCCTCCACAAATAAGCAAAACATGGGTGGCTCGAGRAGAAGTTGCAAAGATCTCTCTTACAGATTCACAGTCTTCATGCAGCCATCTGGATCTTTCATCTTCTGTGGTATTTCATATTAATAACGTGTACAGAGTAGGCTTTTGAGGATAAACAAGAGAATAAAAAATGCTGTGAAAAGACAGGAACAGGCAAGGAGAAGAAAGAACAACACTGTGAAAAATACTGTTTTCATCATCTGATCATAGATAAATGTAGTTAGTATGTGGCTTATGTAAGACATTGCCCTTATTCTGCCCTCAGATTTCTCCCAGTACTCCCCTTTGACTTATCCTGTAAAGATGAAAACGCAAAGGTTTGGTTAATTTCCTAAAAAGGACTTCTACATTATTTTGAGGGTGAGATGCTGCCCAGAATTAATTCAGTCAGTTGGATACTGCAAGGTCACTCCTAGAYATATTTCACAAGAACAGATTAATTTATAGTTGGTGTAAATTAGTGCAGCTTGAGTAGAGTCAATTGAATTACTCTTGCTCTGTTCAGGTCTTGTAGTCAGATTGCCTCTGGAATATGAAGTATATCTTGTCTACTATCAGCTGAGAAGCTAATTTAATCTTCCTAAGTGATGGAAAAGAGGGGCCAAGCCTTCCTTTCAAAAGGTAAGAAAAATGAATATGCATTTTAGAGGAACACTGAGGAACATTTAAATGGAAAAAATCAATTCTGCAGAAAATGTCGTGTCACAAGGGCAAGAAGGCATCTGCTCAGAGAGCTGATGGCCCAGGGGCAGATGAGGAGGTAGTGGCCAGCTGCAGGGCAGCAGTATTTGCCACCAGGCTGCAGTCACAGAAAGCAGATGAAATAGGGGCCATTGAGTCGTCTCTTGACAGAACTTCCGAGAGTGCGAAGGGGGAGCTCAGCAGATCCCTGATGTGATTCCTGATGTGCTGGTGCCCAGCTGCCTTGTTTGACACAGGAAAGTGTTTTTAGGAGGACGTACTCCCAGCCTCATTAGTGATTTTTCCATGCAGCTAGTTCAGTTTTCAACCACCCTTCTCACAGCTGAGGATGCTGAGTAGCCTTGCAAAAACTCACAGTTTGTGTGAGGCATTTGAAAAATCTCCTCTAATTTACTGAAATATCTCTGTAGCTCATGTATCAAAGCACCTGGAAACARGAGTAGTCATTGTCCATCTACCCATCAGGACATTCAGCATTAAAGGGGGCCCAAAAGGCTGCACATGTGTACGCACACGAATCCAGACACATGTCAGTGATGCATAGCTGGAAAACGGCAGCTTGGGATGTATTTTGCTATTCTAATAGAAAAATTATCATTTTGGGGCACATGACTATACTTTCCAGAATATTTTCCTGATGATCTCAGATTTCATGAGGGTTAGGCTTTRGTGTAATGTCAGAGTTACTCACAAAGTGTTCTTTGGGAGGGCTGTGTGACAGTAATACAGAAGGAAAATATTTCCCCTCACATTAAGTGTAACATTGTTGTCTGGACATTATGAGTTACTTCTGTTTTTTTAACATCTATTTCTCTGAGACAGAGGAGTGGGAAATGAAATATCTCCTTGTTATAATTTAGCATGCAACTTCAGGAACAAAAGGAGCATTTGCCTGTGTTTGGAAAAGGCTTAAAAACTAATGCAGCATGCTGCCTTTGCCAGAAAATGGTACACAAAATAAAAATCAAAGAGAAGAAGATGCTAGAAATTATTTACTAACATCTAACCCATCTGCAGGAAGCAAAGTGTGGGCCAAAGTAGTTGTCTGTTTTCCTCATGAAGAAAAATCTTGCTATTGTTAATTAGATCCAAATGCTTGTGTTTTGATATGTCACACTGCTATTTAACAAAGGAAGGAGTTTTGTGAAACCTCCTCCCAAATAAATAATTCTGAACAAATTTAATGCCAATATCCAAGTTGCTTCAAAATGCTTATGGTCAGAAGTATTTATTTCTTGTGAAAACGCTGTAGGGTGTTGCCAATGTTGATGGATTTCAGATTTTGACTCCGAGATCCAAGCACTGACTAATAAAATAGATAACAGCTGTCTGTGTAAGTATGCWGACTACCACCACCATTCATTTGTTTCTTCAAGGTGGAAGTATTTTCCCAGTAAGTTTCAAAAGTCTCTTTAAATACAGTTCTACAGAGGAAAAAAATACTTTCATGCTGACGTTCTGCGGTTTCTGCCATGACAGTGACAAGCAGCTCAAATGTGCTTCATGTACTGGCAGAAGAACAAGGTTTCTAACTGCCAGCCTGGACAGGGGGGAAGCTGGTGGCAGTAGGAAGTTSCCTGGGTCACCCCTGGGGTCAGTGGCACATGTGACAGATGTGAAGTGTCCTTTTGCCCCAGCACAAAGAAACAAGAAACATTTCTCCATTCATTTTTAACAACTTCTCTGATTCTGCACTGGTGTTTCTGTTTCCTGCTGTTTCCATGCAACATAGGATTCAACAACCTAGCAAGATGTTGCTATCAAAAAGCCACCCCCTTTTTCTTCAAAACCGCTGGGTCAAAGTCTTTTCCTCAGCTATCAGTGACTCGCTCTGTTTTTTTTCACAGACATTAAGGAAGAGACCCTTCTTTCGAAGGACCTCCTTTTCATCTAGTGATTAAAAAAAATCCTCATGTTTACCTCTGTTTCCAATTCACATAATCTGATTGAACCTCACATTGTGACAAAATGTCTCCTTTCACTGTCCTGCTGGAATAAAAARGGGAAAACCTAAACCCTGCTGAGATTGTTTGAGTGTATCCTTCTCAATAACAYGGAGAAGACCCTCATCAAAGTAAATCATGCAAAACACCAGCAGTGCTGCCCCTGCTAGACTTGCAATCCATTTTGTCTCCAATTGACAAGATCCCCTCAGAGTGCACACCAATATGTGACAGGATACCAAAAATGGACCTAAAATCCAGGAGAGTAAAGTGTCCCTCAGGAAAAAAAATAAAAGGCACAAATTAATAGTCTCCCAGGAGACAGAAGAACATATCACACCTCAAGAGAAATTAAATATTTAAAGATGCTGTGTCAACCCACTGGGGCTCCTGAGTGCCTGCTCCTCCTGAAGATGCCTCTAGGACTAGAGATTCTTTTCTCTTTTCTTTGGAAAAGAAGAAATTGAACCCTGACTTGGTTACAGAGTTGAAGTGTGGGATGCCTTGGCGTGACTCCTGCTCCCATGCATTCCCCATAGCCCTGTGGTTCAGCCCCCTTGCAGCACTGTGCTGGATGGCAGCTGACAGGAGGGGCACCGGGGTGGGATGGACACCCATGAGGGGTGGCAATGGCCAGGGCCACCAAGCAGAGGTGCACAGCAGACTGTGCCCCAGACAGCTCAGCAGGCAGCTGCTCTCCAGGGGCGCCTCCTCTGCTGCCACCAACAGTGACATTCAGCAGGGCAGTGCGGGAGGRAAGGGTGACGGTGTGGCACTATGGCCATGAACACATGGACAAATGTCATCCTCTGCTTCCTAGCTCTGGAGTCCCAGCATAAGGAGGAGCTGTATCTCTTGGAGTGAGTCCAGAGGAGRGCCACAAAGRTGRTCAGAGGGCTGGAGCACCTCTGCCACAAAGAAAATGCTGAGAGAGTTGGAGCTGTGTAGCCTGGAGAAGAGAAGGGTGCAGGGAGACCTTATACACCTTCCAGCAYCTAAAGGGGCCTRCAAGAGAGCTGGAGAAGGACTTTGCACAAGGGCATGCAGTGATAKGACAAGGGAGAATGGYTTTAAACTRASAGGGAAGTTTARACTGGATAGTARGAAGACATTTTTTACTGTGAGGATGGTGAGACACAGGAAGAGGTTTCCCAGAGAAGCTGTGGACACCCCATCCCTGGCAGTGTTCAAGGCCTGTTCAGACGGGTTTTTGAGGAGTCTGGTCTAGTGGAAGAYGWCCCTGCCCATGGCAGGGGGKTGTCACTAAATAATCTGTAAGTTTCCATCCAACCCGCACTGGTCTGTGGTTCTATGGTTCTAACACATCCCCTCAACTGGGAAGTTGTGGGGGAGACTCAGAAACAGCACTGCAGGGCACCATTACAGTAGCTCTGCAGCTGCTTTCCAKTAACCACATCAGATCTAAGTTGGCAAGCAGAGGGATAAGAAAYTGGGCTTTATATGTTATCCAGCTCCAGCATGCAGTTACCCTGTGTTGCAATTAGCATTTCTCTTTAAATTCCTTCCAGGCTCTGCTGGGGCAGAAGGCAAGCCACTGTGCTGCTGCACGCAGCTGCTGGGGTGGTTTTGGCACGCATCATATCCCAGAGATGAGGTTTGTGGGAAACTCCCTTACAAAATCCTGTGCTTTTTAACTCAACAGAGTGGACATCCCAAGCCGCTAAGGAAGGGCTCTGCTGCCATTGCTCACACCCTGGCATGACCTGCTCTGTGCAGCCAGGACAGCGTTCCTCACTGGTGTTCTGAGACAGGGAGCCTGTCTGAGTGCATCATCTTTGCTCACAGCTGAATCAAACTGCAATCACGTCTCCCCACTGCGTCTCCACAGGTTGATAGCCACAGACCCKGATTTCTAATGCGACGAGGCATCGCTAATAAGGATGACTTTCTTCTCTTTAGCGTTATAAAAATATGCTCCGTCCACAGATGGGACTGAAAGAAGCCAAATTCTAGGAGGCAGGAGAGAAYTCCCAAATTGGATTTTAGTGTCTTGAGTAGATAAAAAMCAARCCAAACCAAGCCCAACAACAAAARATATTATATAAAATCCAGGTAGTTTAAAACAGCAATTAAAATATTTTGAAGGGTGCTCATTTCTTATGGAGTTGAACCCTCTGTACTAAACCAAGAGGATAGTATCCCCCATTCTTCCAAATTACTATCTTTTTGGCATGTGTTACCACAAATCCRGGACTGGGCTAATTAAAATTGTTTTGTTGCTAACGACAGTGCATCTTCTTTCAGTAAAGAGTTCAAACTGCAGCCTTCCTCTTGATCTGCTGTGAGATTTTTTTAATCTCTAAATTAGAAGAAAAGCATATGCCCTTTTAATGCCTATAAGAATTTGAGCTCGTTAATGCAAAAAAAAAAAAAAAAAAAAAAAAAAAAAAAAAAAAAAAAAAAAGAAGCAAGATTTCTATTATAGCTGTTCTTTAATTATGGAACAGCATGTGTGAGAAGACTCTTTACTCACAACCGTGTCCTCAATTCTATTACACATTTTAGCAGCGAATGCATGTAAAAGAAAAACAGCAATAGACTGTGGAAATTGTCCAGAGCCCTGCTCTCCTAGGGAAAAGATGCCAATGGTATTTTTGTGCTGCTACTCCTCAGCAGCCTCTTTGCACTTTCCTCCGGGTTACATGCACAGCATGACTCACTGCCTGATGGTTTCATTGAAACAGAAAAATATAGACACAGTAATGATTACATTCAATCACAAACTACAATCAATACAGCAGAGTTTAAATGTTCTGCGCCCTAGCGAGCCACCACAGGGTCCCCCCCCCCTTCCCCCGCCCCACCCCATGCTATTCCCCAGAGAAATGACTTTTCATTTCTAAAAGATAACAGTTGTTCCAAGTGTTCTAGCAGATGTAGTTGAGTCTCTCAGAATGAAATATGTAGGTCAGAGAGGAGGCATTCATTGTTTTCTTTGATGTACCTTCACGTCAGCCCTCCTTTGGATGGAAAAGCCACCTCACAATACTGAGTGTCCCTYGGGAGTCCCACTGGAGACAGCAGCMTCCCCGGTTCATCCGGGGCCACCSGGTGGGCAGGGGCACCGTGTGCACACCACAGACTCTGTGGCCTTTTATTTATGGACATCAGTACATAAATCTCAAATTACTTCTCGAGTGAAGACGATTATCTCAAAGAAATATTTCTTTGTGTACGTCACGCCACCAGTACAGAATTTGGCAAACTCGGAGGCCCTGATGAGAAACAGCTCTCAGGAGATCCAGGCGAGACTGAAAGTATGAYGGGATGGGGGAAGGATGAGGGGAACACAGCCAGGTTAGGATATAGGGAGCCTCTCCAGGAAAAGTAATAAACATGRCTTTTGGTCTTTAGAGACAACATGTGTCCCTGTGCTAATCACAGTTCCCTAAGCGAAATACCCTATCTCCAGTAACAAGAAAAAAAATCTGGTTTGGAGTTAAGTGCTACTTGTTCTTTTGCCATATCTTCAAAGCAGAGAGGCCAAAGGAGTCACTTCTGCCCTATAGCTCTGATCCTCTAACAAAAACCAGCACTGTGGTATTGCCCATCACAGCACACATCCCAGCAAAYTTAAATTCCCATTTTCTAAATAACCGCCCCGCACTAGGAGCTAGGGAAAAAAAAWTCCCTTTTCCTCTTAGCAATGTTTACTGCCTAAAAATGAAAAATAACTCCCAGAAGGCCAGTAAAAATTGAATCATGCTAACAAACCCTAAATAAAGGTTGCAATTCCAACATGTCCTCTGTTACGCTTGGGATGAACAGTAAGTGACAGCTGAATAAATCAAACCCCTGGAGCTTCATCATAAGTATCAGGTTAAAAGTGATATCATCTCACTTTAGCTATTCATACTTCTTTTTTTTTCCCTCAGATCTTGGAGATGTTGGATTCTATGCCATTCACATTAGAGCTGGAAAAAGGACTAGTGCAAGGAGTAGTGCTACTTTCTCAAAAACAGCCTTTTTTTGTCATGTATCAACGTTCCTAGTTTCATTTGACTGCCTGTCTCCCTTTCTTCCTCTCCCCCCACCCTGTTTCCTCCTCCCACTCGTTAGTCTGTTCAGCACCTTCAGTGAGTCACTCAGAGCAGGCTGACAAGTGAAGTGAAGTTCAACTTCATGTAAAGTTCCTGCAGAGCCTTTCTGCTGTGAGGTTTGCTGGGCACTGCTCTGGCTGCTTCTCCCTCCTCGGAAGCTGGGATGGACCCTCACTTCTGAGGATGTGTATTTGGGAYCATGAATCCTCTGCTGCACCTGAAAATATGTGTTGTAGGCATTTCTGTCAGTCAAACAGCTCACACAGGAGACTGCAGGTGAAAATGCATAATTTACACCCCTTGCTAAAGGCTGCAAGCCTGAACCTTAAATGATGTCATGCAAATTTAAGCCCTTTAATTCCTTTAAGGGAATTTAATTCCTTTAAGGGAAGGAGGGAGTTGTCCCAGTACTGGCTAACTCTGTCTCCTGTCTCTCCCCACCACTGAATATGTCACCTTTAAGGTTTCTAAAATGTATTTTGCTTTATCAGATGAAGTGTCAGCAGAGGCCACAATATCTGGGTCACAATAACTTACTGTACAACAATTCCTGAAGCAAGGACTGAGAGCTGTATTCTTTGACCCCATTTCAGCAACATCTATCAGCATGTGTCTAACCTTAAGCACACAGCAGTTTTATTAGTTAAAATGCACATTCCTCAGCCAGATTTTAGTGTGTGATGCAAATCTGCAAATACTTCAGCTGTCAGGTTGAGATTTTGTGATGTCTCAGCAACAGTTGCCTGGCCCCAGGAGAAGTACTGTTACCAGTCTGGAAGGGAGGCACTGGGCTCTGGCWGTGGGAAGGGTAACTGAGGCAGAAAGGCTCTCCAGAAACCTTTTTTGTTGAAGTCAGAGTTGCCGAGACACTAGTGATTATCTGGAGACCCCTGCTCTACAGCTCAGAGACCTGATTCTTGACTGATAACCCACCCCTCTCACCTTGCAGGACCTGGGCTASGCAGTCCCCTCTTACCTGAAAAGCACTGACAAGTCCTGGTGCTGCCATGTGACTCTGAGCAGGACCATGAGGAGTTTGTGCTCATGGAAAACCTGGATCTTTGTGCCTTTTCCAAGGTAAGGAGAAAGTGGGGTGAGTTGAGCAGGTAACCAGAGACTGTGCTTTGCAGGCACAGCTGCTCTCCATCRTTGTGCATCTTCTAGGACCTGGGGAGGTGCACTTGGTTATTGCTCGCAGCTGGGAGGTTCTTGCTCTTTGCATCCTTCATGCTTTTGTCATGCAACAGTTACCAGGAAAAATCAGAAACATTCTTGGGACTGGGTCTGGGACATCCTTTCTGATCGTTTTTARTACAGCAGCCCTCACACAAGAGTCACCCAGCAGAGCACTTTGCCACTGTATTTGCTCTGTTTCCTCTTTAGCCTGCTGGTAAGCCCATGCACTGGGGTTTGTGGATTCAAACCCTTTTTCCTGGAGAAGATTTGTTGCCTGGGACTTTCTCTGGAGGTTATGCAGGCGTGTCCCTCAGTGCTACAGCTCTTCAAGCTGAGTTTTGTGCGTGCGCTCGTGTGTGTGCCCGGTCACAGCAGCAGGTGCCCAGAGASGTCCTAGGCCAGCCAGCAGTGTCTGCTGGCATTTTGGGGGCTTTTTGAACAGATGCTTGAATGGTGCCTCASTTCCAACACAGACAGTAAGGAAGTAATTTGGATCTTGCCATTAGCACTCAGCTCTTAAATAAATCTAACTCTATTCCTGCTGTTGCAGAAATGGCAGTAAATCCTCCCTGCACTCTTAACACTTTTACAAGTCCTATCGATACAGCCATTAACAAGGCTTAGAAAACTCTTAAATATGTTCCATTTTCTGAAGCCTGGGAAAAGCCCGGGTTGTTACAAGGAGAAGTCTGGGATTGATTACTGCTAGCTCTTTTATGTACATTTAAGTATTAGGTCAGTCCTGAAAGATGCATAAATTACTRAACCAAAACTGTTGAGCTAATAAGATGGATATTTTCAAACCCTTATGGTTCCATTTTAAGTTCCCATGGTATTAATGCCAGCAGAATAACTTACTGCAACTGAAATGCACCACATTCGGGGCTAAATTATGCTAAAATAGGTCAAGCAGCAGTGAAGGCAGTTATTTTGACTGAACTAGGGTTAACAAGATGCATGTAACAAATGCCTCAGGAGAACAATCACATGCGCTCGCTGCACATGATACCACAGCAGGATACCCATAGCTTCAGGTTCCAGCTAAATGGCATCATGGTGTGCTCTTTCGGGCAAGAAAATAGTTTTACAATTGTTTGAATATGATCCCTTCATTTTACGTGATGTAACCTGACAGTTTAAAGGGTCCCGTAAGTACGTTCGCACTGGAGCCGACGCAACTTCTACACACTCAGCTGGGCTGTTGTTAACAGAAAGCACGGGGAGAGCGAAGAAGTAATTAATGAAAGAGCTGATACCTTCTGAGACTCCTGGCATGACAGCCTGCCCAGCTSCCTTTCCACTTGTTTCTGAAGAAAGAAAAGTCAGGAGACACAAATTATCCTGAGGTATTAAAATTAGACGAAGCTCAAGTAGAGTATCTGAACATCCTTGGAATTTCGGGTAAAAGTAAAGAAATATGCTTCCAGAATTAGCCTTCTTTGTCAAATCAACAAAACCAAACCAAAAGCTTTTCCCTCAATTTCTTTGGTTTTTCAGCAGCTCCATACACCACTTATGGAACAAGATGTAATGTTTATCTCCTCTGTCTTGCCTTACCTTGCCTTGTTTTCCTTTCCCTCTTTCCCCCTCTTTTTCCTTTCTCTTCAAGAAGCCTCTATCATGAATCACAGCACTCGCCTTTTAAATACTTCCGTTACAGCTGTATGTTAGGGAACAAATACCTTGCACTGAAAAAATGAAGCAGAGGAAAACATATAGATATATTGATTGAGCCAGCTCTCACCAAGCACCTGGGCCCAAATACCTACAGACACTTTATGCATAAACAAATTCTGCATCTAAAAGTCTAGATCCATGTACTTTTTCAGAAATATAGAATATACAGCATAGTAAATTTAGGAATATTTATGAATATGTGTTGCATTTTGCTTATTCAAGTGCACAGGAAATTTTCTGTGAAGATGCTTAATCACATTGAGTGGTAAAAATGCTGTAAAATTCCCAGTCATTCCACTGTGTACATTTTTATGAGGGATTTTAAATTCATTATTTAGCTGAACAGAGATAAAAAGCAGATAGAGAGAGAACAAGCATATACCTAGGAAAGTCACTTAAAGAAAACAATTCTGTACAGAAATAAACTTCCTACTGTAACAAACCCATGGTTTTAGTCYATTTTCTTCACTGRAAGTTTCTATAGTATTTTCACATCTGKCTGGGCTGCATTTTAGACAAYAYAGARAGAGTGCAAAAGAGTGAKTGATGAACAGTCATCTCATCTCCARCTTCGTGTGGTACAAAGAACTTGTAAAATACAGCACAACAGTTTTCCAAACAGGAATGCTGATTTAACAAAACCAATAATGTTCTCCAGGGTTGCATTAGTTTATCAAATCTGTTTAGAGATGATAACTAATTTATTTTTTCCCTTCACAATACAGGAAGCTCAATTTTTCAGTACTACTATTTTTACTTTTATTTCAAACATATTGAAATGCTTTGATTACTTGTAATATACCAGATTACATGTAAAAATTACTCCTTGTGAGTGTTTTAATCTTGTCTAACTGAAGGCTACATCTATGTGGGATAGATGGTTAAATTTGTAAGAAGAAATCCTGTATTGTTGTCCTGCACAAAAAATTAGGAAAGTCCCATTTTATCTTCAGCTGTGATGCATGCAGACTTTTCAGTATTTCAGACAAAAGGGGAAMTCCAGATTTTGGACACTGGAAATTCAGGGGGATTTACTGTCTGTCATAGCTTTGATTAATTTTATTGCTGAAATTGGTTTGGAATCAAGGTTTTAATATTGTCTTCTCATTTCAGTAATTGGGTCTAGCAGAAAGACCTTTCTCTTTCTGTTTAGAAGTTATTTTYGTCTGCCTTTGACAAACCGAACTGGATTCACCTACCTTGAGACACATTTCCCTTCACCATGAACGAAATGTGCAAATTATCTATGATAATTAGATTTGACCCAGTTACTGGATTTGGGAACATCCTTCTATCTTGCCTGGAGCTGAACATCCCTACAGAAAGCAAATCTCACGGTTAAGACAGGGTATAATCAGGGTTAAAAACCTTTCATCAGAGGCACAGAAAGAGATGTAAGTGAACTAGCACTATTCTGTTGCCTGACATCGTCTGTTATTTTCTTCTGCRCAGTGAATTATTCATTGCTAATGATTTAGAGTTCTCTGGCTTATCTGACGATGACAGCTCCTCTCCCCTCCTGCCACGCTCACACCCTACCACAACAAGAGCACTTATGACAAATAGTGATGTCACATCCTTGGACTTATTTAAAAAGTATCGGCTGTGAATCAAATGCCTCAACTAATCCCCCCTCATCCATCTTACAACTTCAATAAGTCGTGGGGTATCAATGGCTGAGCATTCCCACCTTTGCTTGGAGATAAGCCCTACACACGCAGCAGTGCAACAGCGCCCGATGGGAAACACATGCCCGAGAAAACCCCCACAGCAAGATTACATTGTGCTAAGAAATTCCATTTGTTGGCTGGCTGGCTCCAGAAATGTTATTTATCCCTTTTGAGCTCCTAAGTTAAAATGCAGGGGCTTATCTGCTCGAAGCATAATCTTGTACCAAACCAGCAAGACATTTAGATTCTGTTGAACTCTCTGTGAGTTGCCATCGTGTTCTTAGCACAGACTTTGGGATTAGCTGACATCTGCTCCCTGAACTTGTTTTTTTGGCGGGTTTCTGGTCAATAGAGGAAAGAAGTGAATCATTTCTATGCAACACTGAATAAGGAATAAAACAAATTTTCTTTCAGTGATGTATTCTGTCAGAGTTGCTGCAAAATAAAAGGATTCTGCCCAAAGCTTGCAAAAGCAATGGTTATTAGTATAAATTCTTGGTTAAGGACAGCCTTGTGATAAAATATAAATAGCAATAAAAATCCTTAATATTTACTTCCCAATTGGGAGATCCATCCTGCACTGCTCTGAGGGGCTCAGAGCCCTCCTTACACAGCCCTCAAGTGGAAATGGAAGCACTCAAAGAATCACAGAGCATCCTCAGTGGGAAGGCACCCACAAAGGTCATCAATGTCCAGTTCCTGGCCCTGCACAGAACCATCCCCAAGAGTCACTCCATGTGCCTCAGAGCACTGTCCAAATGTTTTTTTTCACTCTGTCAGGCTTGGTGCCGTGACCATTTCCCTGGGGAGCCTGTTCCAGTGCTTGAACACCCTCTGGGTGAAGAATCTTTTTCTAATATCCAGTCCAAGTCTCCCCGAGACAACTTCATGTGTGCCCTCATGTTCTGTCACTGATCACCAGAGAAGAGATCAGTGCCTGGCTCTGCAGATCATGGTGAGGTCTCCCCTCAGTCTCTTCTTCTCCAGGCTGCACAAGCCAAGTGACCTCAGTCACTCCTCACATGGTTTCTCCTCAAGGCCCTTCACTSTCTTTGCAGTTGTCCTTTGGACACTCTCCAATAGTTTTGTATCTTTTTTATGCTGTGGCACCCCAAACTGCCCCCAGCCCTGGAGGTGAGGCTGCCCCAGGTCAGAGCAGAGCGGGACAATCCCCTCCCTTGCCCGGCTGGTGATGCTGTGCCTGATGCCCCCAGGACAGGGTTGGCCCTCCTGGCTGACAGGACACTGCTGGCTCATGTTCAATTTGCCACAGACCAGGATCTCAGGGACCTTTGCACGGGGCTGCTCTCCAGCCTCTTGTCCCTCAGTCTGTCCATACATCCAGGGTTTTCCCATCCAGGAGCAGGATCTGGCCCCTGTCATTGTTAAAGGTGTCATTGTGATTGGTGAATGTCCAGCTCTCTAATTTGTCAAGGTCTCTCTGCAGGGCCTCTGTACCTCCAAGGGAGTCAACAGCTCTTCCCAATTCAGTATCACGGGGAAACTTACTCAGAATCCCTTCCAGTCCTGCACCCAGGTCATTTATGAAGATGTTAAGGTGCACAGAGTGTAAGATGGAGCTCTGTGGACCCCCACTAGTGACAGGTCACCAGTCAGATGTCACCCCATACACTGTAACCCTTTACACMTGACCCATGAGCCAGTTGACCAAGTCCTGCTCAATCTACAGCTCCTGGGCTAAAAATGTGATTTTCTCAATAGATTTTGCACAAGTCTGTACACTGACATACCCACCCTGTCAATCCCTCTCTGTCACGGACTGGACCTGATCCTAAAACAGACTAAAGCAAGTAAGTGTTTAGCCACTCATGTGATTTCACAATCAAAAGAGTGAAATAATTAACCTGAATTGAAAGAGTGGTGGTTAGCCTGAAGAAGAGGGAAAAAAGACAACATGTGGTGAAGCAGCTCCTTCACGCTGGGGAGTGTGGAATAGATGCTGGGAAGCTTGAGACCATCCCRTTTGTTCAGCCACCTTTTACACCAGATGCTTTGCATTTGTATACTCTCAAAAACACCTTTTCAGGATAAAACTCCACTCTGAGGCTGTTGAAKTAAATAAGCCTTTCAAAACTTTTGCATTTATGATTTATGAGGGAAGTTAAACCCTTGTAAAAACTAAAGACTGAATGGGAGAATCTGTAAAGAGGCAGGACCAATGAACTGAGTTTATGATTAAGTGGCAGAAACCTCCTGAAGCCTAATTCCACTCCTCAATTAACATGCCACTTGACCTGGGGCAAGCTTTTTAACTTATTAAACTTTCTTCCATCTGCTGATAAAATTTGTAAGACCAAATATGCCAGGAAGTAAGGGCACATTCACATCTRTGTTTAAAACATTTTGAAAATGAAGACCAGATTTTATGCGTATCATATAAATGSTTCAGTTCTTTAGACAGTATTTGAAGAATCATAGATGTGATGTGACTAAACCAGTCACAGTGCCACGCTACCATAAATGAGGCTGAGATGGCAGCTTGGAACTCCTTTTTGGTTACCTGACATCTTTACAATCAAAAGAAAATACCACAAGCTGATTCATTTACCATCTGGAAGGATTAAGGCAGGAACAACCACGTCTTTATGTATTAAATAAGATTGGAGTTTGTAGGGTCAGAAAACTCTGTGGTCACTGCTTCCATTCCTGGTTTTAGGAAGCTGGAAAAATCTAGATTAATTAACCAGACTTTTGCCTTTAAAACTTCCTTTGAGGATAGATTCTTGGAAATTAAGTAAATGGAGCAAGAACTCTGGGGATGCGTGTTTTTTCCATGAGCAATTAGACTGTAAGCCACAAAGGCGGCCGACTCTCCAGATAGCCAGGGCTGTCTTGGGGACTCCTGCTTCTCCCTGAACTCTGGAGCAGTGACAAGCCATGTCACCCAGGTGCTGATTAACAGGGCTAGAGCCAGCACCAGCTCACTTCTAGCCAAATGTCTGGAATGCTTGGGCTGTTCCCCTGAGCTGCTGCAAAAGATAACCCAGGCCCCAGGATGAAGCAATMGCCCCAGCCCCTCTCCCACTGCATGCCTTCATGTTTGATGCAACCACTTGGACTTTTCGGCTTCTGGCTCTTCACTGAAGTAATCAGAGCACCTCAGCACTCCTAAYACCGGYGTTGTTTGGTATTTATTTCCCCAAMCATTTTTAACACCTAGAAKAAGGTATTTTGCTGAGATASGGAGGGCRTGYGAGTGCCAGGCAAGAATAATCAGCAGAAACACCAGTCCTCACCTTGCCAAGGATCATACCCTTAACTCTGTCCCTCCTGCRAGGCTCAGCTCCTGCCGTGACCCTCCCTGCAATCCTCATCCCCTCCTCTCCCTGACAAGGGGCATTTAGCACTGTACTCCTCCATCCTGGAGATCTTTTTGKTGTCTCACTCCACTGACTGTCCAGGAATGATAAAAAATGGGATGTGCTCAAAACCAATAGAAGAATAACATTTTTTAAAAAGATAATTTACTTTTCATTCAACGTGACTTTTAGAAAAAATCCTCATAGAAAACATCAAGCAGTCAATTGCGTTAAAGCACGTGTCCTGCCTTGATTTTTTTTTTTTTAAATCCATGGCTAACAAAACCCTCTTTGATTTTAAACTCCTATTACTAGCAGAGGAAAAACGATCAGTTATATAATCTTTATTCTAGTATTTAACAGATACTAAAT
Organism: Malurus melanocephalus; assembly: GCF_030028575.1. Taxonomy (NCBI): domain Eukaryota; kingdom Metazoa; phylum Chordata; class Aves; order Passeriformes; family Maluridae; genus Malurus; species Malurus melanocephalus. The sequence continues at coordinate 607,597 of NW_026623466.1, read as the reverse complement.
ATAGTGCCGTTACTCAGAACAATACAACACATCACAATATGAGAAACAGCGCCGGAGAGGAGAATGCAGCCGCTCYAGATAGATGCATTTTTAGTATTATGTTCCTCAGGAAGAGCATCAAATATTTTTCTGAGTGACCTAATTTTCTTTGTCTGATCAAATGTGCCAGATGCTTCCTTATTCAGAGTTGCCACTCCAAGTGAAAAACTGTTTTCTGGCAGCCACTTGAAATCTCGTCTTCAGTTTTCTGTTAGGGATTATTATACAATCATTGCCTGGGCAGACTGAAAGCATATGGTAACTGGGCTGACATTATCTCTGCTATTTCAAAGTTCCCCAAGGATGTGTGGGCACAGTTACAGTCTGAGGTACAAGCCGACCTCCCTGGTATGTACAAAATGCCACCCAAACTCAGCAGTGGCCAAGCAAACTGGGGACAGAGGGCTTGGTATCCTGGTTTTCATCTTTTTCTCAGGGCTGGGAGGGCTTTTTTTTTCCTTTTGTAGGTATTTCCATCACTTAATCAGAAGAAAATTATAGGGATGGCTCATTGCCTTTTAATGAGCAACTCCCAGGTAAAATTGTATACCTTGCAACCTGACTGAAGCTTGAAACACTATTTTTGTTACATCCRTCCAAATTCTTACACACTTGGTTTAATTCCTGCTTTACTGATTAACATTTCTTGTCTGCTCTTTGAGGACTGGGAAGATGATAAAGATTGGTGTAGCCTTTCCCAGTATTCCTGTTGCTGGTGACAGGGAATTAATATTTATAGGAATAGAGAGCCAAACTGCTGTGAGTGAACCCTGTGCATCCCAGCCTGTGCTTGCAGGTTTTCCTGGCACCAGAAACATGGTGACTCCGGGACCTTCTGATCCTTTCTGGCACTCAGAGGTGGTGTCTGGACATCTGAGTAAGAGGGGCATGGACTGATTGCTGGCACTGAACCCTTCCCTGACCGTGCAGGTTGTATTAGTTCCAGCTTGCTCCCTCAACCCTGCAAGGCAACATGAACCCCAACAAGGGGACTGCCTCTGAGCCCAGAGGGAAGAGCCAGGCCAGGGGTGACTCYGCTCTTTTCCAGTACCAAGACAAAACTGCTACATTTTTTCATTTGGTAGAAGTATGGAAGAAAAGTTCCTATTATAAGAAATGCTTTTACTACTGGGTGGTAGGCAACAGACATAGGCTAACCAAGGCAATTAAGTGCCCAGTGCAGATGTTCAGCAAAGGTCATCAGATTTTTTTCTAACCAACAAGAAGACAACATTACTGTGTGCACCTGAATGAATTTGCACATGCTTATCCATCAAAAGTCAGGAGACAATTTTGATTTYGTCGTTATTGCCATTATTTACTTTGTGTTGCCTTTTTTTCCAGAGGCCTCAGTCCCCCCTTGCTCAAGAGACAGCCACAAAGGCTACGTGTCTACTTCTGACCATGTGTCTACTTCTGACCAAGAGAGGAGCAGTGGGTAGTGGAATGGGGCACTTGTGAGCCCCAARGGGGTCTGTGTAGGGTAGAAGAGTCAAAACATGGTGCTTTCTTATCTGTACTGATTTTGGGTAGGAATTCTGGGGCTGATCTGTCCCCAAGTTGTAACAGCTCAGCATCAGGCCAGGGATCAAGCCCATGCTCAGCCCTGGCTCCTTCAGTTATCAGCACAAACTGTCCCAGACCCACCCTCCTGTGCTCACTGCAGAGAGCCCTTACCCACACATATCTTTGGGACAGTTTAACTAAAGGTCTCTATYTAAATCAAAATAGCCAAATGAATAGAAATGTGGATGTTCAATAAACACTTAAACACTTAAACCTAGTTTATTTCTGCCTGGCTAAGTTGATTGGAAATTGATTTAAGATAAAAGAAAATKAGTTGCTTTTAAATTGTAGTACCTACATAGCCAATACATTCCTGTAAGAAAATCGGTAACAGGYTGTACATTGACAAAGCTGTCATGGAAATGGAAATTGGATTTTCAAGTCATTAGATTTTAGTTTCTTTAACTTAGTTTGATGTATCAACTCTTAGTAGTATCTACTGTTTCAACAAAACTAAGTGTATCAAAATCCTATCTCATTTTGCAAATTCTAAGTCCAAATATAACTCAACATACTTTATTTTTCCTTTCTGATTTAAACTAGCGCCTATAGAGAGCTCAGAGAGTCCCAAAGAATTTCAAACAGGCAATATTAAAATAAATAAATCTGTGAGATAATGTATTCTGCAATATTCACAGCTGAGATTGCTCATTTTCTTCTAGACAGTCTGCAATTTTACTGTAACTTAATCATGATYCAGACTAGAGTATGATCTCTTAACACATTGCTACAGGCAAGTTGTCCTAGTCACACTCCCAGTGAAGAGAAAAACCTAGCTAAAATAGCAGCTACCTGGAGGAGACATTTCAGCTCAGGCAGAGCTGGCCAGGACCTAGGAGACAGAGGAGGTACAAGAAAAAATTGCAAAGCTGAGAAGCAGTGGTAGTGCTGGCTCCAGCAACCAGGRCAGAAACTCTCTAAGTGCATTGATTTTAATTCTTAGAAGCACACTAGAAGAGATTTGTTAATAATTCTTCCCTGTCTGTCAGGTGTAATAGGAAAGCCCTAGTAAATGCTTCCCAAGTGTGAATTTACCATTTTGCTAAGCCAAATTTCCTTGGTGGTGGAAGGAATTGGTTTCCCCTCCTCCCCTTAAAGCCATCACCTACTCCTGATATCTTGGAGCCCTGCTCAGTACCTGAAGCATCACCTTTGAAAATAAGCAAGCAAGCAAAAAGAAGAAASCTACTCCCAAATGTCCCTGTCAAACATTGCTCCAGAACTTTACAAAGTCATTTTCCTTCAAATGATCAATCATTATAAAGTATCTGTCTAGGGTTATTGTGATTAGCCAGCTGTGCTGCAGAGGGCCTGCACGCCCCAGCCTTCAGCACATCAGCTGCCTGTTACCCAAGATAATGTTATCAACACAGAAGTCTTAGACAGACTTTCTTGTAATTATCAGTGATTTGCATTGTTATTCTCCATCCAGCGCTTGTCTGGGCAGASCAAGTCAAGGAGATCTTGGGAGACTTTTTACCCATCAAGTCTTCTCAAATCATTTGTTTGTCCAAGTTCAAAGCCCTGGACAGTAGTTTGATGTCACATTTTTTTCCTTACTGTGTAAGATATAGTTTTAGAGAAGAAGCTAGGATATATCTGGGTTTTCTCTCCTTGCTCATCCCAGTTCTATAGTCTTGGAAATCTCACATCTTTGTTGTCTTACCCTCTAAGTGGTCTTTCACATTTGTTAGGCTTTCCCTATAAAATACAGTATCTTCTACCGCCTTTTTGCTATATTCTCTGCTCTGCATTTCATCCCTACTACCTGCTCTTTCCAGCTCCCCTATCAGCTGTGAATCCTCTGTCATCAATAATCCAGTACTTTAACTGGCTTAGAGTTTCCTTCTCTCTCTCTGTCCYGGTCAGATACCAGATTAGACCCAGCAGAAAGCCTGCTACTATCCCTGTTGTATGTATTAATCTTCTTACAAGTGTGGTCTGTTCTGTATTTAACCTCTCCTCCCTGCACAGCCAGGTGATACCAAGAGATGCAGCAAAGTTGTTTGCCTTTGCACGTTAACGAGTGAAGCATTAGTAAAAAACAACTGTAATTTTATAGAATAGATTTAGCTAAAATTGCTCAAGGCTCTAGTCCCAGGCACATAATTGGGGCTACCATGCAGTCACATCACGATGGGCATTGATATTGTAGGGATTTAAGTTATTTGATATTGTGAAGACAAAATTCATCAGGCGAGCAGCTCCTTTGGAATCAGTGGGTTACGCCACTTAACCAGGGCAGCAAGATTTGCCTCTGTGTCTGCACTGCAGAGCTGTCTACAGCTGTGCTAGGAAGTGAGATAAATCTTTGGTTTTGGATTTTCGTCCCTGTGTGGATTACACTGTACATCTGGGGATGTGCCTCGTTGGTAAAAGAAAAAGAACAGAAGCTGGGAGTCCTATCTTCTATTCCTGGCTCAACCCCAATTCACTGCGTGACTGTAGGCAAATCACTTAAGCTGTCTCTGGGATAATAATCGACACAGCAGTTTCAGGAGGCTTAATTTTTAAAGTGTCAACTCATATATTTTCTCTCATATGCCTCAGGAGATGTCCCCTTCCCTTCACAGGGAGCAGGAGGAGCAAGGCCTTAGAAATGACAGCAAGATTTGCAACCCCTGACCCACTCTTCCCCAGTCTGCCATAACTATTTCATACAGAATGTTTAGTAATGATGCCAGAAATGCTGTCCCAGAGCTCTGAAAGCCTCTTATCAACTCTGATTCCTAAAGTACAGTGTACAGAATCCTGTGTAATGGYTTTCTTTTCACTTCTTTCAGTGTTAATTCTTCTTTCTTGCTATGCCAGTAGATGCATACATCTGCTGCCAGGGCTTTTTGTCTTTGGCTTCACTGACTGTATGACTTAACTGTGGAACAAGAAAGTTTGATTTTTTTTTTTTTCTGGTGTGWTTTTGTGTGCCTGAAATCCTAAACTTTCAGAATTGTCTAAGTGATGAGCTCTATATTTATTGGGACAGAGACTGAAGCTTGCATGTTCTTCATGTGGGAAGAGCTACATACTGTATGTCCATTCTTCTGAAAATCTGCTGACTCWAAGTGGAAGTGTAGGAAAAACCAATCAGATATGAGCATCCAGCACATGGAAGACTCCTTCCAAACATTTTCACAGGGTGCATCACATTCAAAGCAAACAGACCATGGCTTCTCGTAAGTACCACCTTCTAGTTTCAATGGCATCTGATCCCTGTGGCAATCACAATTAAACCACTCCTTTCATGGATAAATATTATTAGGAAAGTATTTGGTGTGTTACTCTCACTACAATTTAGCAGCTGAAGGCAACTGARGGAGTAAGACTGTGGGCCAGCACAGCTCTCTGCAGTTCACAACAGTGACTTGGTGGCACACCCCTTGAAGGTCACCCTTCCAAGTACCTGGAGCAGGACAGACATCAACAAAGTCAGTGCGAAAGCAGTCATTCAAACCTCATCAASGTTTGAGTTAGATGCCTTGCATGCTGAAGACTTGTATTTGTGTCGTTTGCGAGATCACAATATGGTGTTTTAAAATGTCTGCTACCACTCACTTTTAAAGCATATGTATAATGCATATAGTCTTGTCACAGCTGACACCTTTTTTAGAGTTTGCTACATGAGAGTACTCTGTTGCTGATGAATCAAGCCATTTTTAGGACTGGTTTAATTCTGAGTATTTTGGAGGAGGAAAGTAAAAAGTCAACTATTTTTGAATGAACCATCYCTATCCCTATCTTTTGAGCAATTCTTGTATCAGAACCTTTCTCTCTTTTTTTTTTATTTTTAATAATCAATATAACTATGATGCAAGTAAACATTGTTCTGAAGACTTKTAGAGCAAAAAAACCCACAACATTACAGCTAAAAACCTTGGCTCAGGAAAGCATCCTTCCTTAGGATAACATTTAGCATGTGCCAAGTCTACCAGGTCCCAGCTCAAGGGCAGGAAAGATGCAATGATTTATCTTACACTGAATTGCAATAATTAACAAGAGGTCGTGGAGCCATGTCCTTGCTCCAAGGCAGTCCCAGTGACATCTCTGTGATCCCACCAGAGCCAGGTGGAGCCTGCTGGTACAGACTCCAACAGGCTGGAGACACACCTTGTAGGCAAATCACTGACCTGCAAACAGAGAGCTGCACGATTTGTGTGCAAAGACATCAGCTGTAGCCACTGGAAGAGTGGCTACAGCTTCAAGAGTTTCAATCACCTTGAAAAAGGAAGGAAAAATACAGCAGGAAAAGCATGGCAGGTGACTTGGGCACTAAACAATTTAGGCCTGCACTCCTCTCTTGTTGGCAGCAGCAAGCATAGCATGCACATGGCAGGAGGAGGTGTGCTGGGCCAAATTCTGCCCTCAGAGGCATGTGCACACAATTTCCAATGACATCCGTGGGAATTGGGCATGTGGATTGAGGGCACAATCTGGTTCTTTATTTTCAGCTCTTCTATTATGATCATGGCATGCTAATTTCTAATTCCTTTAGCAAAAATAACACAGGAAGACTTAAATATTAATGTCGCCAAATGTCAGAAACACCTCTGCAATATACTCTTGAGCAAATTCATGCAAACACATTTCAGGAACTGAAGCCTTGCTCATTATTGGAAAGTGACAGGCTSAATCAGTTAAAATTCTCCTTATCGTCATTGGGGTTTTGCCAAGCTAAGAACTGAATAAGAGCTGCTGGATTTAGCTCCTTGGTAGCTGATTTGGGCATGGATCTCCTGACAGCCCTGGTCACATCTTCCCACTTAGGGATGGATGCAGAAGCACAGATGTCATCTTGGGTTTGCCAGATGATGATCATTCAAGTAGATTCACTGTATCCACAAACAAATGGGGACTGAAGTCAAACAAATGCAAACCCATAGGTAAGAAGGAAAGTGTAAGTGATTTACTAGAGAAAGGAAAAAAAAAACCAGAAGATCACCCTTCACCAATCCCCGGTACCACATTCCTTGCAGCTGCTCAYATTCGCAGGGAAATAAGGGAGGTGCTGGAGTCCACTAAGGGGAGAGATGAAAACCTCCACAGCTGCAAGGATGCTGTGTGGGCTTGCTTTTGGCAAGAAACAGGCTGTGGGTCAAGGCCACAACACCTGCATCCTACCCCTGCCAGCATGGGGGGTCCAGTTCCTCCTAAGGACACATCCAGCGGTGTGGGTCTGCCTCCAGCAGCAGGATTCATCCTGCTAAATCACACACCTTCCCACGCCAGCTGCAGGTGGACAATCAGGTCCGTGGGATGGACAGGGGTAAATTAAGTGCATTTCTGCACAGAGTTGCTCAGCTAGCACAAGCTCTCCATCAGGGTACAGGACCAGAGGAAAGATGGCAAAAAAGAAGCAGCATTTTCTTCCAAGGGAAGCTGAGGCAGGTTGCACAGGCTGCCCCACAGTGTGGCAGTCAAATGGTGAATTATCATCTGTCTCATCTTCCACTGATGGGAAGGGTCTCATGGTCCCTTGTCCCTCTTTGCTGCTCTGGTTTGGGTATCCCTGCAGGAACGTGCCTGTCTCCTCCACATTCTGCAGTCTTTGGCAAGCTCTCTGGTCAGGCTTGAGGGATCTGAAGCTGTCAGGGAAGATGGAAGRGAATAGAAATGAATAAATAGCTTAATTATTTAGAAAGTGCTGCTGTAGAGACAGAAAACTCCATGGAATACAGCAGAGCTACTTATAGAGGGGGCAATAAGCCAGTGATGTCAGGAAGGCACRCAGGGTGTGAAAAAGAGGGATGCCCTGCAAAAACTGGGGCAGTGGAATCCTGCTGCTGGACATTGCTGTGCGTCTCACAAGTCCCACCTACGAGCTGCCCTTCACCAGGGCAGGGATGGCACTGCCAGGGGTCCATCACTCGCACTCTGCCCGTGTCCCCAGTGCTGGCGCTGGCTCCAGCGTGTCCTCGTTTCGCTCCCCACGTTCCATTTCRTAACGGGAGGGAGCCGCTGGCGGCTCAGCGTGTCTGGAGGCCGGCTGGGGTGGCAGGAGCCCTCCGCCTTGGGCATCGTGCCTGCGCAGGCACCCYGAGCCTGCCATCGTCCTCCAGAAATGCACAGCCTGTCACAACTCGTTGCTTAATGCTAAACTACCCATTATAAATAAACATGGTCCTAATAATAGTTCGCCTGACCTGACTCACTGTAGGAAACAGCCTCAGAAATAAAAGAAGATGACTTTCAAACAGAAGAGTTATAATTTTACATGAATAAAAAATGAAAAGGGCAGCACAGGACAGGCGTGGGGAAAATCGGATTCCGGGGAGTCGAAGTTGCAATGCCAGGGTGTTAATGGGCTTGCCTGGCTGCTAAACCTGACACTGTCTCCCCCTGTAAATTTGCTGGAGTTTGACAGATGGATGTGGAGAAATATTACTTGAATTGTCAGATAACCGTTAGTCACCCAGATTAAAAACAAATTCCATTGACATTATGTCATACCTTGGGAGCCCAAAACAGATATTGATGTTTTCATCTTGTTGCAGGGAGGAGGGAGATGGGAGTGGGTAAAGTAAGAAATCAAAATCGCCCAGATAGAGCGAGTCTTTTGGCTTTGTTTGAAAAATGACACCACAGCACAGTGCACTTAGCTGAAAATGAGAGATAGCACAATCTAGAGACAGCACAGCCTATCTCACTCTCAAATGAAGGGGAGACAAAGACAGTGCTATCATTAAAAAAAAACAGTACTTTTAAGATCTGAAATACAATTGCAAGTCCAGATTCACTCCACGGATGCTGCAAGATCTGTGCCTCAAAAATATTTTGACACTAGTGGGATGTCACCCATCCAGGGGAGCACGAGGTGTTTTTTCTTACCTTTGGGTGAGAAAGCAGAGGGAGATGCAATGCCTGTGCATCAGTGTGTGGGGTGGGAGAGATTAGGACTTGCTCAACCTGCAGGAGAGATAGCTTCAAGCAGAGCTAACAGCTGGCCAGAATCGAGGAGGAGCCACAAAGAAGCCAGAATCAGGCACTTCCCAGCATCAAAAGGCAGGAGGGTGAGAAACAATCACAGAATCATAGGTTTAGGTTGGAAAAGACCCTTATGATCATTGAATCCAACAATAGTGACAAATCCACTATTAACCATATTCCCTAGTGCTGCATTTTACACATCTTTTAAATACCTCCGGGGCTGGTGACTCAACTGCTTCCCTGGGCAGCCTGTTTCAATGCTTCACAACCCTTCCGGTGAAGAATATTTTTCTCATATCCAATCTAAACTTCCCCTGGTGCAACGTGAGGCTATTTTCTCTTATCCTTGTTACTTGGGATAAAARACCGACAATTTCTTTTCAGGTTCTGGAGAAAAATAAGGTCCCCTCTGAGCCTCCTCCTCCCTAAAAAGTCCCAGTTCCCTCAGCTGCCCCTTACAGGACTTGAGCTCCACACTCTTCATCAGCTCCATTGCCATTCTCTGGACATGTTCCAGTGCATCAATGTTTGTCTTACAGTGAGGGGCCCAGAACTGAACCCAGGATTTGAGGTTCAGCCTCACCAGTGCTGAGTACAAGGGGACAATCTCTGCCCTGGTCCTGCTGGCCACACTACTGCTGACACAGACCAGAATGCCATTGGCTTTCTTGGCCACCTGGGCACTCTCTGGCCCATTTTTTGCTGGCTGCTGACCAGCACTTCCAGGTCCTTTTCCACTGGGCAGCTTTACAGCCACTCTTCCCCAAGCCTGTAGCACTGCACGGGGTTGWGATTCRAAAACAGGACAAGTGGGTCAGTAAGAAAGGCAAGCTGAAAGAAGGGAGGTTTGGATTGGATATAAGGAAAAGATTTTGCCCATGGGGACAGCTAGGTAGTGAAGTTGGTTGTTCCAGGAGACTGTGCTGTGTTCTTTTCAAAAGACCATACTGTTTTTCAAAACAAAGCTACAAGCAGYCTGGCCACAGAGCTGTCCCTGCTTTGAGCAGGAGGTTGAACTGGAGACCTCCTGAGRTCYSTYMYARCCTGAATTATYCTATTATTCCMGTGGTAAATTCACACAATGTTTCTGCTCTGTTGACGTCCATGGTGACTATGATGATTTAAACCCACTGATGATCTGGTGTTAAGTTTGTAGGTAACTGTCACAGAATCAACAATAAAATGGGTTTGTGTTTTGCATGAATTATTAGGTGGTCTGAAGAGGTCCTGGAATGCCTCTACCAGTGATAAACCAATAAAATATACAGAAGACATCYTGAGGCAACAGAGAGAATTGAAAGGATCTCGGGTATGGTCAGTGTAATGTGTATGTACAGAACCGACTATGTCTTTGGTATTAACTTTTGGTTGCTTGGTGCATAACCTTACACTAATATTCTTTCTCTACAACATGGTCTGTGCTTTTAATTTCCCAAGTTTATAAAATAGTCAAAAGAGGAAGACTGAAATTCCATCCCAGAGCCTCATATTGATTACAACATGGTTCATTGCCGTGGTTTGAACTGATACTCCACACGGACACTCATCATTTGAGATGGCAGAGAAAAAGATAGCAGGAGTGACCTGTCATCCAAACCAGGCCTTTGCTCACAGATTCACTGTGTCTTTGAGGTTACCTGAAATCACACTTGATTTAAACCAGGTTAAAATAAAAGGTAATACAGTCATTTATTCATAGCATCCGAAACAGGCAACACTGTTACAAATGTATAAATAGTCAGGAAACTAAATTCAATAGGAAGTTATGGGGCTGCATTGGGTAGAATTCGTCAGTCACCAGACCTGACAAGTTCATCCAGGACTCCAGACACTGCACAGCACTGCCAGGTGCATCTTCTGGGAGCCCTCCAAGGGATCTGACTCGGGGTGCACAGCTCCCCTGGGGMAACCCATCAGAGAACTGTCCAAAGTGCCTGTCTTCTCTACCTTCCCCTCAGATCACCTCTTCTTCAAGATCAGCTCACATCTCTTCCATAATCATATTCTCTTTTGTGTTCAGGCTTCACTTTGAGCTCTTTGAGGGGTCCAGACCAGTTTCATCTGTCATCCTGCAGTTCATATTATTTCTTCCTTTGCCAGAAGACCACTCTGTTAAGTAAAATAAGAGCGCTTTTCCCCTTCTTAGATATGGAAATGCCTCTCTGTTGGATGAGAGTTCCTGCATTTAGCTGGCTAGTGAACAACTCTGTTTCAGCAGAGTGCTCCTCCCTGGCCRGCCACTTGTCATTCCTCTGGCCCTTACAGTCTGTGCAGGAGCACACTGCACAGCCTGCAGAGCTGGTAACTGCACACAGCTCACTCCAGGCTCTCCCTGAGATCAGACACAATCAGTAGTTAATCTTGCTGGGACACTGACAGCTTTCCCTGCGTTAGGCTGGAATGACTGTTGTGTGACGCGGAGTTTGATTCTCTCACCAGGCTCCACCAGTGCTGGGGAAGGGTGACCAGAATACACAAACTCTCTCAGCTAAGAAGAGGAAAGCAAAGGCTTTTCTCGAGGTGGAATTCAGGTGTTTGTCTCATGCTATCAAGCAGCTAAGAGACAGTCAAAAACACAAAGGCTGGCAGGCAAGTCCAAACCAGAAAAATACAATGGGAATGAAAATAGAATAACTTATTAAATATTTGAATAGTTCTATTAAAATTGGTGGGAAAAAGTGTTGTAAACATTTGTCTTTCATATTGCCAAAGGCAATACTTCTCATTTTCTGTTAAGGCACAAGGCAAATATCAGTGGAAGCACTGTAACACCATGTTCAACTTAGCTACAGTGCAAAGCCCAGCAAATTCACAACTGCTATGCTACACAAATATGTGTAGTTGAAATGYCTGCCTACACCATGACAACTGCTTTTTCAGGCTAATTCTCTGCCTTATTTTTGTCTTGGCTTCTTGTTGAAACTGGGATGAAAATAAAAAGGCAGGCAGCCTACCTTGCCAGATAGCCTTAATTAATTAACGCAGTGAACAGAGCAATTTAGTCTTGTTTTCTTCTCAGTCTGCAGCATCCCCATAAAGGCTCTACATTGCTGAAACTAATCAGACCTCAAGAAGTTTGGCATCYATTAGTCCCTTTGAAGTCTAACAGAAACCCAGGCAAATATCATACAATAAATTTGGCAAGAGAAGTCACTCATATACATCTGGTRCATGTCACATACTTCATCTTTTTTACAGGAACCAGCCTGAAACCTTCTGCTCTGTAAATGGGTGTGAGTATTCTGCCATCAACAGTCCTGGTGGGACCTTTCTGTTTAAGAGTTGTCACACTTAGGGTGTGTGAAGGATCTAAGGCGGAGCTGGTCACTCCAGGCTCATTTTAGGATGTTTGATGAGACCCTGTCACTCCTCTGGGGCAGTTGTCTGCCCTCGTACTAGATAAAGATGACATGAAGTGCCCTCTGCAGGTGCTTGCCTCTGTCCTTTGACTATAAAAGGGACTTTGGGTGACTAAGGCAAGCTCAGGTGTCTGACTCGCAGATGCCTGAGTTACAASAGATGTATCCTGCCTAGACAGGGTACAACTGGAGTAAAACATATGAAATATGTCAAAAGCTTGATAAAGTTTAATGCATTTCCAAACGTGGAGCTTAAAAAKCTGCACTGGTGTGTGTCTCCTTCTCCCAGCAGCAATTCATCTTGCTTGGAAAGGGGGATAAGAAGCAACTCTTCCTTTTCCAAGTTTACATACCTTGTCATTCTGTATTCAAGAATAAACACGTTTGGTTTCTCCCATACTTAGAAGAAATTATGAAAAATAAGCAGATCTATCTTTGTAGCTGAAGTACAATGGACTTTTTGGAAACTAAATGCCRCAGCGCTGGAAAATTCATCTTTTCTCCAGAAATTTCAAGGATCACATTATATTTTAGACAAAGATTACTTGATCAATTCAGGGACTATGCAGTATATTMTTTACTGTACCATTTATATAAATATGAACTGTCACATCATACATTCTAAATGCTGACTGTAAGATAAATATTGCTTGAGGGGCATAGGTGAGGCCTTGGGATATGATGAAATGTAGAAAGTAAAAATGGAGGACAAATATTAATAAACTCCAAATTACTATTAGTTTTGTACCTCTGGCAATATGTTATCCAGCYGTAGCTGAAGAAAATAGTAATTTCTTTTTATTAAACTGCATGATTTTTAAATAGGAGTGTTGTAAATCTTACTTGAAGAGTTCTCCAGAAGGGAAATTTGGAGCTGCTCTGGGGCATTTTTAAACGATGTCATTTTTAAGGCAGACAATAACATGGTTTTATAACAGGTCACATGAGCCCGGCTGAGCAGCAGAGCAATGCAGRCGTGCAGTGGATGTGCAGGGCTGGCCATGGGTAGCTCCAGGCAGCTGCACAGCTCAGAGTGCAGAGATGTGACAGAGAAACAGCCAGGCACTACAARGATGGAGAGGGGTGACATCATGCCACCAGCACCCTCCCCACCACCAAAAGCTGCCCCCTCCATGTCTGGCTGCAAATTCTCTTCCCTGTGCAAGGATAGCTGGTGCTTGCATCTCTTCCATGCATSCTTGGATTAGTTACATCAGTGTAAATCCCTGTAGCATTTACAAAGTGTGCACTAGGCAGTCTGCAGAAGTAACAGTGGAGTCACAGGAAAGAAGAATTATAAGTGCTTTGAGGGCTTTAAATCCAGGATTACRATCAGAGTTTGATGGAACAGAAGTTCTGTAACGACCAGCTGAGAGAGGTAAGCATTCCYCACAGCTCAGAAATCATTAATTCAACCAAGAATGAAGACAGCACCATTTTTTTCATTATCCCCTAATTTAATTGTCATAGATTAAAGCYTGGCAAATCTGGGCACAGATTCCTGTTGTCAGACTTCAAAGAGAGCTCCTGAAGTCTTCTGCCAGAATCAATGATCATCGTTATATCCTTTTCTCACACAGCATCTGCATCTTCCCTAACGCTAATGAAMATTATCTTTGCATGCTTCTGAGCAGGCTAAAAAATACACTCTTGAATCGCATTTCCCATGTGAGGGGAAAAATGAACGCTTCCACATTTGTTATTCTCCTCTAACAAGGATTAAATAATGGTGTGGGTACTAATGAGTGACTTGCAGTTGCCCATCTCTCACTTTAGTTTAGTCTTCAGGAATATTGAAGATGAAAATTCTCAGCTGAAATCATACCATGCTCTATAGATTAAATGTTTCAGAGCTTTTCTTATAACAAATAATCAAGCTGTCGAGATTGCTTGCTATGCAGACTTGCAGACCTTTTGGGTCACTGTTGCCAAGGAGTAATTTTCTTTAAAGTAGACTCACTTGTCCATCTTACGAAAAAGAAAAACAGAAATAGTAGGTTTCAAGGAACTTGATGCGAGTGATACACATTCATTTCACATCAATTTGCTTACTCTATGTGCTATTTTTCAATATCCACCTTAATTGCTAATTACAAAAAGAATTAGGYTCCAAAGCTGAATTAAGACAGAAAATACCTGAAAGAATTTCTGATGGAGCTATAACTGATGATAAATTTGCTTCTGGAAGTGTGTCCATTTTTGCTTTAATAGCTACCCAATAGTGAAAAGTCAATTACTACCATATTATCACTGTCAAGCAGAGGTCACAGAGACAATTCTCCTGTGTGCATATCCATCTGTGAATCAGTGTCRGAGAAGTATCAGATAAATTTATATCTTCATTCTTTACTGCCCTGTTGATATTCCCATCAGTACTACAGCAAAGCTCATGCATCTTTATTCCTTTTCCACCCRCTAAAAGTTTATTTATGGGGTGGCACATTTACTACAGTGCAAAGTGCTGGAGCCTGGCTGTAAGCAGATGCTACAAACTAAGAGACATGGTGCATTAGGCAAGATGTTATATTCCCCTTTCCAAGTAATTGATTTCCAAACTAGCATTGGCTAATTGAAGGACTCCATCATTCAACGTGAATTAAGCAGAAAAATCTGTTGGATGCAGGTGACTCATTTCTCACCATTCTACCCACTAAATGGGGAGAACAGAATTACAACAACTAAAATATAAATGAAATATAACACTTGGTGTCAGCTAAAACATAACACCTGGTGTCAGTCATTCTCATTAGAACACTGTCTTTTTGAGCTTCAACAACAAAAACACCAAAACTACCAAATCTCACTTCTTCAGCAATTAGCCAACAGAAGTGAGGAAAACTGTCCAGAGACTGATTTAAGGGGTGGTATCCCTGTCCATGGCAGGTTGAAACTAAATGATCATTAAGGTCTCTTCCAACCCAAACCAGACTATGATCATCTTCTGGAGGGCAGGAAGGCTCTGCAGAGGGATCTGGACAGGCTGAGATAGATGGGCTGACAGAAAGATAGGCTGAGACCAACAGTATGAGGTTCAAAAAGGCAAAGTGCCACATCCTGCACTTGGATTACAACAACCAGCACTAGAGGCAGAGTGGCTGGAGAGCTGCCCAGTGGAAAAGGACATGGGGATGCTGGTTGACATCAGCAGCTGAACATGAGCCAGGGTGTGCCTAGATGGCCAAGAAGGCCAATGGCACCCTGGTTCGTATCAGCAATAGTGTGGCCAGCAGGACCAGGACTGGSGCTGTCCCCCTGCTCTCAGCAGTAATGAGGATGCACCTCAAATCCTGTATCCAGTTTTGGGCCCCTCACTGCAAGAAAAAACATTGAGGTGCTGGAGTGTGTCCAGAAAAGGGCAACAGAGATGGTGAAGAGTCCAGAGGGTCAGTCCGTGAGGAGCAGCTGAGGGAACTGGGGTTGTTTAGTCAGGAGAAAAGGAGGCTCAAAGGTGACCTTAYCACTCTCTACAACCACYYGAAAGAAGGCTGTAGCCAGGAGAGAGTTGGGTCCTTCTCCCAGTAAATTAGCAACAGGATGAGAGGATACAGCCTCAAGCCAGACTTGGAACCATGGAAGGTTCAGTCTGGATATCAGGAGSAATTTCTTCACAGAAAGGGGATTAGACATTGGAATGGGCTGCCCAGGGAGGTGGAGCAGTCACTGTCCCCGGAAATGTTTAAGGAAAGACTGGATGGTCTAGCTGGTCTAGCTGGCAAGGTGGTGACCAGTAAAAGGCTGGACTCAATGATCTCAGAGATTTTTTTCCAATGTTAGTGATTCTGTGATTCTGTGATTCTGTGATGATTCTATGTAACTTTTTTAAGTTTCTCGGAGGACATCTATAGCATCAGCTGTGGAACTGGAGGAAATTGACCCAAAGTCTCCCATCAGAACAGAGAGCGCTGGGCTTCTTTAAATTCACACTTTCTAGGCAAGCTTGTTCCTCAGGAGGAAATCAGATCAAAGAGATCAGACAATCTGCTATGGGGGTCTATCAGCATAGGTTTGCCTTTGGAGAATTGTCAAAGGACAGCTGAGGTCAGATATGGTAGGGGAGGCATCCCTGGTGCCCCTCTGGGAGGGACAGTTCTGGTAGAAGGGCATGCCATTTTYCTTCAAAGCTTGCTGCAGGCTGCAAGGACCTGTGACATAAACACTTTCAGGACATTATTTTTTCTAGTTTTATACTCTTTTGTTCGGTATGAAAGAAGGGACTCAGGACCAAACTGTAATTCAGATTTCATTTGCTCTCCCAGAAGGTTATCTCCCTGCTGGTTTCTGACTTCTTAAGACCTTGCTTGCTAGGCACAGGATGCTGTTAAAGTTCAGCTGATCCATGACTTTGTCATAAACTTACAGAGGTGCTGCCAGAGAGACAGGGCTGTTGGGCCAGAAAAATTCAGGCAGAGTCTGTCTAAAAAAGGGAAGACACCCTGGTAAATTCATCACTATCTCAAGAAGYGCAATACCAAAAAGCTCTGCAGGCACTGGGAGCCCAGGATGATGCAAAAAAGAGCAGCAAATATAAATATACATATTTCAAGAGGGATTTAAACACATACAGACAATGCAAATATCTGCAGTGAAATGGGAAGTGGTCCTATACAAGGAAGAGAAACCCTCAGTTTACCATCTAAGATAAACACCTATGCTGTGAAGTTAAAGATAGTTTTCCTATGGTGGATGTTTCCACAGTGGTCTATAGATCACTCAGGTACTCGCATTTCTGAGGTTCAGTTTACCATCAGCATGATCCTCTGTCAATTTTACATATAAACAAAGCAATAATGCACAGATTTCATACACTCTCAAGGGGAGTAGTCATTAAGAATCTATCAGGATTCATCTTTAGCTCTCATTCTTCCTCAGATGTTCATGGTTCTGCAAGAAGCAGACAAAAATAAATAGCAAATTTATAATGATATTGCAAATGTAAATTAAAAATGCTTACAGATGGAGAGAATATTTGGAAGTGTCAAAAAAGCTTAAAATTGCTAGCAAAAGAAACCAAGTGCTTCCAATGGCTCAGCTTCTAGTGTCCACCAAACAACTTTTACCCTGACCTACTTTTTCTACAAATAAATATAGTCTGCTTGCATTTTATCACCAAAATAGACATATCCAGAGATGACAGGAAGTCTGAGTGTGATTCAGTTAGATAAGGCAGTCAGTCAACTCCATGGAAAACCAGATATTCACTAGAATTACTAAAAAACTGCTTGATAAGGTGAAAAGCAAAAATACCCCACCCCTTGTAACCCACAGCTGCTGAAAAGGATCTCTGTCCTCACCTCTGAATTATTACAATCAAAAYACTTCTTTGTAGTAAAAAAACATTTCTGAAATGAAGACTCCAAAGAGAGGATCCTTCACAGCCAATTCTGAAGGGAAAAATGCAAGAAAAATTACAGATTTTTTTTTCTTTTTTTTTCTGAAAGATTTCATGCTTTCCTGTTGCAGTCTGTTAGGATTGTGTGAGACCTAGCATCTGGATACCTGAAACTCAGYATTCAGCCCGAGGGAAGAGTGTATCATAATATGTACTCCTTGCATTGCTTGCCTGAATGCAGTTCATTAGCACAGACTAAACACAGGGGTGATTCTTGCCTTAGGGCTGAGTTATGCTACAAGGTCCTTAAGCAAAAGAAATAGATTTATAAAAGGCTGGCACAGGGTARACCCACTGCATGGGGTGCCTTATGAAAGGAACTCCAGGGGTACTTCAGGAGCTGTTTTCTCTCCATTGCCCTCTGGCTTTGCTTCCCAGCCACCTATTTCATTGTTAATTGGCCTCTTCACAGCTGTGACCAGTGATTCTAGGTGTAGGAATGATTCCCCACCCGCTGATTCTGGAATATTCCTGACACCACTCGTTATCTGCTAGTTTATGCAAATATAACAGGGAGGAAATGACCGAACCTAGTACCATCAGAGGGAGTAATTAAGCTTCAAGTATCAGTAGAAACTGTAAGAAAATAATATACTCCAGCACTGTTTAGTTACTGGCTTATGGGAAAGATCATCAGACTCAGATCTTCTTGATGCTGAAGGTGTTCTCTGAGAAGCTGTGAGCCCTTTACTTGCTCTGCTTGATCGCTCTGAGCTCATCAGCRGAGTGATCAGTGTAGCACTTGGCTGAGCTCCGAGACATTTTACAGGAAAGAGTTTCCAGGGAAAGTTTTCTGCCTCTGTGGCTTCCATGAGGCTGAATATATTTCACCAAGGGACAGAGGGGATTTATTTCCAGGTAATCAGAAATACTCACGCTGGACTGTAGACTTCACCCACTGGGATTTGTACATGCAGTGAGTGCTGCTCAGGGACCAGGGGTTGTGCCAATACAGAGTAAAGGCTCCCTCGGGCTGGCCTGGGACTGCCACCTCTGCTCCTGCAAATGCTCACGAGGAAGAGGCTGTGTCACAGCAAAGGTCTCAGCAAAGGTTTGGTGAGGGTGGAGGAGAAGAGGTYCAGCCATTTCAGTTGCCATGCTGCACATTGATGTAAACTGGCTGTGGGAAACATTCCTGCTCATCCTGTGGCRGCTGGCTGGGGCAGAACTCATACTGTGCCACACTTCACATGTTGCCACACACTTGGTAGCTGCTGCACTGCATCTTGTTGATAAAAGCATTTGAGTTCGTATTCCAGTGATACAATTTCAGTTTCAGGATCTGACCCAGCTCCTCCTTCACTTAATAATGCAATGTCCCATGGTTGCAATATCACTCTCCAGAATATAACATTATTATTACACAAAAAATCTTTGATCAGAAGGTAGGCAAAAATTTTCCTTTCTGGATAACCACTACAGTTAGTAAGGAGATGAAAGCCATTTTAGCAAACCCTTCTCTTTGTATTAGCTTTTTTCTCTTTTCTTTTTCCTGTTGCAAACACAAGTGGAATCTCCGGGTCATGGTGATCTCCAAGGAAACAACTTCCTTGAAAAGAGAAGATACAGATTTGTAGAACGAATGTGGTTTGGCTTGAGGGACAGCTCAGTGGCTGCCAGACCTACATTAGATGTTGAAAACCCGCCTTCAATGTCTTTTCTGGAATCTTTAGGTAGTGTTTGTAAGGGTTTTTAGTTATTATCTAGATTAGATTTGAAACACTGCAAAGTCACACATCGCAGGTCCAGCTGTGGAGGGACAGTGTCCTGCTCCCTGGGAACTGGTAATTTCCTCCCCTACCAATTTGGAAGTGGGAGTAGCTAGAAGGCTAAATGGTGAAGGTGATGTCCAATGCTGGCTKCTAAAAGGTGGTGAAGATGGAGGGAATTTGAGTTTTGCACTCCTTTTCCTACTGCACTTCTTTGGAGAGGCCTGGATTTGGAAGTTGAGTGAACTCAGTTGTCTTAGAGACCATTGTGCAGATCAAGAGCTAGAGTGGCCTTTTTTATTGAAACAGTCCTTTCTGACCCAGAAAGAAGAGCAATTTCTGCTGCAGTATATCCCGAGGAACATACCATACTTACTTAAATCTGTTTTTCTGGATAGTGTCCTGTGGGAAGAGTATGCAAGTTCCATAGTTTCAGCTCTGCAGTTTTATTACAGCTATGTCAAAATGCTGTGGTGCCAATTTCCCTCCATTTTTGCTGATTGTTAAAGGAAATATCTTAATCGTGTAGAAGAACGTGAAAGTGTAACATATGACTTATTATCGAGAACCCAATTTTTTATGCACTGTAAAACTCCATCTGTCCTGTCATCTGGAGTTGGCTACTACTCCTCTAGCACACAAAYACAGATTAAGAATAAGAAGTTTTAAATATCCAGTGTATTAACCAAAGCAGGGACAGATTTTATTTAAYAGAAAGTATTGGAATAGCAGACTCATTTCTGTCCTGTGGGTATTAATGAGGGTATTTTGCAGGAGTTCCTGTTTCTGACATCAAGTAACCTAATTCACAAATTTGTAAAACTGTGGTCCATTCCTAGGGGTTGCATAAGGAGCCAGGGCCACAGGGCATTCTACTGCCTTTGGAGAGAAAATGGCTTATTTTTTTCCTGCCCACTTCTGATAACGCCAGGGTGTTCACACGTCAGACTGCTCTAGCGTACACTGGCAGAAATTGTTTCCACCAGCTCAAGGTTTCTGACCTAATAAGCACCGTGACTTTATGGCACTTGGAAGGAGTGATTTGCACASAGCCAGCCTGTCCTCTGCTTGCTGGCAGGTCATGCCAGGTCTGCAGTGCTGCTCCTTCCTCCCTTTCCGCAGCCAGAGCACGGACCTGGCCCACATTCTGGTGAATTAAAGACTGCTGGTCTTGGTGATTTYTAATCTGGCATTTTTAGCAACACAAACTCACTTATCACACAAAGATTTTGATTAGTCAGTAAGGTTTGGAATTACTCAAATAAGCAAAGGAGCAAAGTATATGCTGAATAATTTAAGCTGTGGCTCAGCAAAACCCCGTAACTTTGCCCATGCCTGTTCACAGCTGAGGCCTAAAGATAGGCATGAGCATAAACACTGCCCTGAACAGCTGAATTCTTAGTTCCACACATTGTAAGGATTAGGTCTTTCTTAAAGAAAGCAAAACTCATCGCTGAAAACCTGGCCTCTYCTTTCCAGCCACCTGGTGGTGTGGTGATGAGTGTGACATAGAGCCAGTTGCATCCACAGAAGACAAGCAGAATGGTGACAGCAGTCCTTGAAGAAGTGCAAAACACTTCACTTGTTAATTTTTTACATATTACGTAAATCTCTGGAATAAAGCGAGAGTGTTAAACAGCAACACTCGTTCCTACGCCTGATCCCCTCTGATAGAATTCAGAGATTCTTTAAAAAAAATATGTTCAATAAGTACAGAAAATAATTAAATTCAGCATTGCTTTACATTCATTTTGTACAGATTCAGCTCTATGGTAATGAAACTTGCAACAGAGATCTCTCAAAAATCCTGTGGAATAATAACAGATCTAAGTACAACTATGTATCATACAAACATTAGATTTTTAGAAGTCTGTGTGGGCAGAGTAAAATGTACTTTGATGATTCAATAGCAAAAAATAAAACAAACAAGTAAACAAACAACGAAATTCYCCCACCTTATTTTTATTAGGACTCCCTCAAAAATAGCCAAAATATTCCCCTTCAAGRGACTTCAGCTGAAGGAAGAGSTCAGACCCAAATTATCTASCAAATCCTGCTGGTTTTGAGGGCTYTGCTTTCTTCCCCAATTCTCCCTAACCTGTGGAGTTTGTGTGYWAGYCACCCACCAGAGGCAGMCCAAAACCCTYTGTTGTGTCAGAAAAACTCTTGTAGGTTAAGAATTCTGCTGCCATGAGCATTGAACATCCTTGTGCTGCAAAAAYAAGAATGAGTGTGAGTGTCAGATAGACCCTGAACTGTTCCCAGTGCTTGGAATATCCAGCCAGGGTGGCTTTAGGGCAGGCATAAGGGAGGGGCAAGAAGGGATCTCCTGTTTCTGGATCCTTCCAATGCTACCTTGCTCTCACAAGGCAGCTCTGGGCACGCCTGGTTGCAGCGAGGGGGGGCTGTGAGGGGTAAAAATGACAGATGTAAATGTTTGTGATATATGTCCCTGTAAAATAAAGCTGTATCCAACAAGCTGTATAACAAGCCATCAGGACAGAAGTGATGTAGGTGGTACAAATATTTTTTCCTCAAAGACCAAATATAAAATACAAATATTCCAAAACTGGCAAGAAGAAATGCATCCATTTTCCCCTGAATGAAGTAAAGACGCATTGTGCACAAGGGGTGTGAATTCCCAGGCAGATCCAAACAGAAAAAAGGCATGAGGTAGCTACCCTCAGGTAATCCACTTCAGTGCAGTACTTCTGCTCTTTGAGACAGTTTCTCCACTACTRTGAACAACCCAGGTGACCAGATATGCTGATTGCATCCTCTCATTTTGTGCCAATCAGTACCAAAAGATGTAAGAAGGACCTGCTAAGGAAGAAGAAGGGGAAAGAACCATCAGCWTCCATCAGGATCCAGACTCCTTTTTCTGCTGAGTTGTGGCACTTCCCAGGACTAGCCACCTATTTAAATTTAAAAATGTAAGAATCAGACTGTCTCAAGATTAGTGGCAATGATATTATTGCCACACGATGACATAGTAAGGATTTGCAGGGATAAAAGAAAGGCACAGGGAATTCAGAAGATGGTATAAATAACTGGCTGGGTGCAGTGAAGCCGTGCATGCAGGCAGCTCCTGCTGTGCCATTGGCCAAGGCAGTGGCGGCTGCCCCCGGGTTAAGAGCAGCTGGGATCTGTAATCCAGTGTAACTCTCACAGTCTCTCCCCGCCGGGGTCAGCTGAGGACTGCAGCTGCTGGGGAATCACAGAAGGGATCACCAGGGTAATTCCTCCTTCCTCCTCTCCTTGTTTGCTCTGGCTGGCGGTGTGCAGAGCCAGGGCAGTTCTGCAATCCTCAGTGGTGCCTGTTTGGGGAAATTAACCCAGGAATTGGAAGTAGGGAGGAAAAGCACCTAAGCTTTGAAGCACCCCAGAAGTCCTTGTCTGGGTGTGAAAACAGTGACCTGCYACAATCCCTTCCTTTCCCTGCTGTGAGCTAAGCAAGAGCAGCCTGTTCCCTCAGCTGAACTGACACCATTCTGTCAGGTTTGGGGCTGTTTGATGATGTACACTAGTGTCCTTAGGATGTGCCTAAAGACTGCTCTTTACTTGTGACTCAGAGGAAAAAGTATGCATTTGAGAGACTGTAATGTTCTTGGTATTAAATCTGGGTTATTTTTGATAGACTGAAAAGCTTGCCATAAATTTGTGCAGAAATTGGATTTGACCGGTTGGTCCACACCACAAACACACATGGAAATTCCCAAATACAGCAGCATCCCTACAGAGGAAATATAAGCAGTGAAGAGGCAAAAACCTAAAATGCAGTTTCCTAATTTTAAGGCAAGCTCRGTACTAACCCTGATATAAGAGTTGGCTGTAATAGTGTTTTTTCTCTTATTGAGAAAACACTTGAGCCCTGTAGTACCAAATCCCATCTTTCCCCCTAGAGGAACCAATCAGCCCTTATAAAGCTGCCCTAATGCAGAGAGCAGTACAGAATCTGCCTTGACTCATGTGATATGCTTTTACGTTTTCTTYTTTGTGCCAATACTGCTGTGCTGTGCTGCGCAGAATGAAAGAGGCAATTTAATATGGCGTTAAGCCGTGCGCTGCCTGCCGAGCCTGTAGGGATGGTTTCAGAGGGGTGCTTTCGTGGCTGTGAGCCAAAATTAAGGCAAAATGTTATGCTGCAGCACGGATCCCGCCTGGTATGTGGCCTCCAGCTGCTTCTCGCAGGGTGAATCTGCTGGAATTGTGCAGGTGAGGGGGGATGGAGCTTTCTCTKATGTGCTGAAATAAATTTTCGAGCGTTATTTTCCCAGTCTCCCATTTCTCCCTTCCAACAGGAATCAGCAGCAAGCACCAGAGCTGCAGCACGCTGCGACTGTGCTCAGCTGTCAGGAGTGGTTTTCCCACAGGCTCAGGACTGTAGGCAGTCCTTTCGTTTTGAGAAAAAAATTAGGTGCTTCAGTTTTAGAGAGACATTGGCACTGGCTGCCCAGCTTGACCCTTTGTGGAGCGATGATCCAGCTCTGCTTAGAAAGAGGAAAAGCACAAATGCTTTGCCAGGGTCAACTGCATTCCAGTTTTGTTTCCTTCCCATGGCTGCCCCAAGTCTTATCTTGGGTAAGTCACCTTTTTTTTTTTTTTTTTTTGGCAAAAGGAAAAAGCATCAGGAATGACTGTCAAAACAAAACCGAGTTTTGCCTGCAGGAAGATGAGTGATGTTGCTGCAACCCACAGTATGAATGCTATGTGATYGAATAGAGATGTTTGGATAAAATAAAGTTTTCCACAGGGGTTGGAAAAGTCATGCCAAAAGGAGCCCAGTGCTACAACAACATTGCTGCCTCCACACCATTCTTATCTGGGCCATCCATTATGCTGGGTACCTCAGACTCATGCTGGCACTAAGGGTAGGGTTAGGGGTCAGAGAACCACACAKCCTACGCTCTAGAGCTCTGGGGCTGGAAAAAGCATGCCAGAGGGAGCACAGCWCTGTACCAACATTGCTGTGTACACGTAATTTCCTAATCTGGGCCATTCATGATGCTGCAGACGTCAGCCACAGCCCCAAGCTCCCACCAGGGTTAGGGTTAGGGATCAGAGAACCACAAAGCCTATGGCTCTAGGGATACTGAGGCTGATGTTACTTGCAAATAAATATTCCCTGAATCATAAACACTAGGCACATATAATCCACAACATRAGTTTAAAAGTCAAATGTTCATGCAAGCTTATTTTCTACAATGGATTTTTAGCTTTTTCACTATTCGCAGTATTCAATAGCACCTCTGTTTTTCCGAATGCTATCAACAACTACTGTTTCCTTGACAAAACCATGAGAGAGAAATAAATCTCATAAAGAGATTGGTAGGCAGCTGTTTGCCAATGGCTAAATGCTTGCAAGAGTTACAYGGTATTATCTCTGTGTTTGTGCAGCTCAGCACTTGACTAGAAATCAGGAATTCTCTAGACCACCTGGCTGCCTAGCAAAATTTGGTACATTTACCAGCACTGGATCCTTTTCTAAATGAGTTACAAAACCCAAATCCTTCTGCATCAGTGCAGTAAATGGCCCATGATCCTTAACTGTTAATATACAAGTGTTTTCCTATATAAAAAATTAATACATTCTATTTGATAAAAAACTTCATGCCTATCATGGAAAGCTGCCACACAGTTTGTGCTGTCATGAGCAGATCTTTCCTCCTATTATCCAATAATATAGAAACAAATATAATAGGGTTTGGGTGGGATTTTTTGTAGCTTTTGAGAAAAGTGCTGGCAGTGCTTTGGTGATGCCAGCAGTCCAGCAGCCAGCTGAACAGGACAGCAGTGCAACAGTAAATGGGCTTGTGCTGCCCAGCTGTGGTGTCACACAAGCACAGGGTCACAGCCGAGTGCTCAGCCCACCTCTGATGGCCACCAGGTAGCCCTGCTGATAGCAGGGATGCCAACAGCAGATCAGCCTCACCATGGGGCAGGGAGCAGAACAGAGCCTGAAGGGATTAGCTAATCTTTGGGGAYGCTGGGCAGCCCTGCCAGCAGCAGCTGCAGCCCCACCATCACCTCACGCAGCATCGCTTCCGACTCGTGTAAGTTCAATGTGTTTGTCAAAGTGCAGCTGGAGATACCACACGATGGATGATAGCCTGGGGCTCAGCTTCTCCATCTCTCCATGCTGACCTAACCCTGTGCTGCTGCTGGTGTGGCTGTGCATCCCTGCCCCATCCCTCACRTCAGCACCAGTGGTCAGGCAGCCAGCAGGGATGTCCATGCAGAGCACAGACTGATGGCTGTGCAGTCACCAGTGAGGGGTCCTGGGGAGAGCAGGGGGTTGCTTTCACAAGCATTGACAGCMGGATGGTTGCTTTCACACCTTTGTGTGTCGTCCCAAAATTGCCCTTATTAAATGATAGCTGCTCCTCTCCTTGAAAATCCAGTGATGGTTGTGAGGGGTCTGAGTCTACAATGGTGGATGGGAATGGTCTGAATCTCCATCTCCAGTGAATTTAAAGAGCTGACCATACAAACCTCTGTGAAAAGCAATTAGAATGGAACTGACCCTGTCTTGGGACTGGAAGTGAGACTGGGTACTTCTTCCAGCCACGGCTTCTCTTCTGGGATCCACCAAATGTTCCCATAGATAGGAAATAAAATCCCTGTACAAACAACTGCTTTGTGSTACTGTTTCCTTAAAAGCAGAGCTGCAAGAGAAGACTTAAACAAAGCAGATTTGGGTTAATCAAGTGAAGCTATGCCAGTCTCATGCTTGACATATGCATGCACTCAGGCATGACTCACCCATCAAATGATGATTCATCATTAGTTTTTCTTGTGGGTTTCTATGTCTTTTGTCCATCCTTGTTACGATCTCTTCTCGACATCAACTCACAAGCCCAGCGATGATTAAAACAACATTAAATTTAGATTTTTAATTGGGACTTGCTCTGTGGCATGCATGGTAAAGGGTGGAGAGGTTGCATGCCTTTTGTTCCGGTGAGAGATGGGGAACCAGTGTGGGTGATGTTTTTGAATGGGAGGAGAAGGGAAGGACAGAGGCAGAGGGGACTGTAGAAGTATTGATTCTAGAAGGACAATATTGCCAAGCAATGTGACCATTCTTGGTTACTGGATAAGGAGCTGCATCAGTTTGGTGAGCTTGGGAGGAGAGGTTAAAAATCACAGGACCTGAAAAAGGCATTCTACATTTTGCATTACATTTTCTTGCATCAGCATGTATTAGAAGAGTTGAGTTTGCAGCTGACCTCCAGCCCTGTGGACCAGCGCAGCACCCAGCAGGGACATCCCACACTCTTTTCCAAGGATATTTTCTGTAGCGCAGGGCAGGACACTGCTTAGAACATGGTCTTGGGCTCTCTTTTTGGAGTTGACAACTCTTCCTTCAGAGCAGGAAGAAGGGCTCTGCATTCTTTGCTCATCATGCTCTTGCCCATCTCTTAYAAATGTGTAAGTCACACCTCTACATGCATGTGCTCACACCAAGCCAGGTAAGGCAGCACTGGGGAGCTTCAAGGGCTTGGCTTGTTCCTTTCCCTGTGTGGCACAGTGTAAAATTCTGGTCCTGTGCATGYAAAGGGGGAGCAAGGAGCCTTTCAGGAAGCTGGCTGGAGGCTGTGCTGGGAAMAAGCAGCTCTTCCACACCACCTTATCACTCGAAAAAGAAACTACCCTCTGCCAAATTGTTCAGCAATCCTTCACATGCCATTCGGTGGTAGTAAACAGAATAGACTACTACATCTCCTAATAGTGGAGATATGAAATAAAACCCTTTTCTTTCTAGACAGATCCTGCAGTGTTTCAACCATTTGTCATTTAGGAAGTGAAGTTTGGCCAGACCAATGGTCTCCACATGAAAAGAACAAAAAATAAAAGTCTCTTTTTGTTTCAAGCACCCAGGTCTGTTTGTGTGAGCAGAGGGTAAGAGTTTACAGTGGATTACAGGTCATCATTTGTAATGGCATTTGCTCTTAAATGGTCACCAGCTTTATTATCTGTACCCATTAAAAGCGGATTTGAACAGCAATGCCAGACTGTACATATGTTTCACTTCATACTGTACAGTTCTAAAGAGAGAAATGACCTCAGCAATATTTTTTTAATCCAACTTCAATGTTTAATGTTTTAAAACTATGTTATGTGCRCTATTTCCTTTTGTTCCACCTGCTTCCTATTTTCACTTCCTTTTATTTTGCTCTCTATTACAGTTTATGCCTCTGCTTTTGTGTGTCCAGCTTGTAATGTATTTYTTCAGATTTCAGTGCTTTCCCTGTTAGAATCAGCCTGCTCTCGTCTCTCTTTCTCAACAAGGAAGTCTTCTCTTTCTGATTGTGTCTTCCTTGAGCTTCTCGTTCCCTGCTTTTTTCCTATTTAATACATTGCTAAGACTTTCTTTTTCTTCCCTTTGTTATGTGTCTCTCTTAAGTTAGTGCTCCTCTTCTCTTTCCCTCTCAGCTCACTCTCTCATTTACCTGCTCTTTCAAATGTTCAGGGCTTCTCCCCTTTGTTCTCTGCTTTCCATCCCTTCCACTCTTCACCTCTCCTTGTTCTCTCCTCGCCATAGCCTCTTTCTCTTCTCACCCTCCACTTGTCCCTTCAGCATCGCACACAATTTTTTTGTCCGTTTCTCTACATTTTCTCCCCCTCAAGGAAATGATCAAAGCCTGAGTGCTCCTATTCTTATTCCCCAAGGGTTGTTGGAGAATTTATCTCTGTTTCCAGAAGATGCAAGGAAAAAAATGTCAGGAGAGCTGGTGTGATCTTGTTTGTATTTCCTGGATAAAGCCTCATGACTTWGTGAGAAAGTTTCTTCTCTAGGTCTGTAGTCTGCAGTCATGAGTGAGGGCAAAGGCTTCTTTGGGATGGCTGCAGAGCCTCAGTTTGTGTCTCTTTCCACGTGCCAGACAGGGATCCAGCCCTGGCCCTCTCCTTCACACTTCCAGTTGGAGAAGTGAGGTGATGGGACAGGGCAGGGATGGTATCACCCCGACTTGCTCTGTGACTTTTGGTGCAAAAGACAGCCTTCCCTCCCCTCGGCACAGCAAGAAGCAAAGCTGCCCTGAATCCTGGAGGGGAGAGAGCAGGATGGGGTCAGGCCCCTTCMTCATGTACCACCTACAGGTGACTGTCCGTGCCGGGGCATGTCACCTGAGCACAGCTCAGTTTGCCTTGTGCCTGTAACTGAGATTTCAAACTAAAACCAGCAGATGTCTGGGTGGCAACATCCTGAGATGAAGATATGGGSTCCTGCTGTTTGTGTTGTGCAGCAGCACAAACACACCAGATGTAAGCAAGGTTTTGAAACACTTCTGTAACAATAGTGAGTAGTAATGAACAGAAAAGCAATTGCTTATCGTTGTTATGCTGCTAAAAAAAAAATCTTTAGCATATTGCTCTGAAAATAAGTATAAGTCACCGCAGAAGGGTCTCATTTTACCCTGCACTCCCTGGGAACTKCTGCCTGGGAGGGCATTCCCATTTAGCCAATGCATAGAAGTTAAGGCTGAGCAAYTGCTGCAGGACCGAGCCAAGTGTGCCATGAAATTTAATTAAGGTCAACCGGCTCTGGTGTCTGGTGGGGCCTGAGGAGAGCCCTTTCACTGCCTGTGCAAACGGGGCTGTCATTATTGGTGTCCCAGGGCAAACAACCCATTAAAGGCCACTGGAAACACTCCTGTCCCCTCAGTGGTTTCTGTCAGTCCTCGTGTGAATATTACAAATTAAGCAGAAATGCACAGCAAGATTCCCTGCAGACACCTAATTAGCCTTCACGCAGTGGCATTGCTCATCAGCAGTTCTGCTAGTTGTGGTGGCACTGCCCATGCAGTGGGGGATGCCAAAAATAGCTTTTGGAAGGGATCCTCTGCMACCATGGTGGCACAGCAAGTGGGCAACACCAAGCACCGTGTTCTCAGGGTGATGGCAACCACAGCACTGCCGCTTGTTCCGTGGCAAAACAGTAAAGTGCCCAAGGTATGACAGGCAGTGACAGGGCATCATCCCCACATCAAAAAAATCACTCTGGCTCTGCCASCTGGGAGCAGATCCCACAGGAGGGACAGGAGAAGCATGGAGGACTGGGCCATCCTAGGCCTGCAATATCCTTTCCTCACAGGGAGAGCTGCAGTCWTAGCTCCCTGAACCATCGGTCTCCTCCTGTGCTGGGGTAGGATCTGGCTCCTCATCTCTCCCTTTCCAGCACCCACCATCCCCTTCCAGATCAGGTCAGGTGGGCAGCMTGGAGCTGGTCCAGCTCTGCAAACAGGACCATGCAGTTGAGCAAACAGCAAGACACATCAGATAGCTAAAGGAGAAAAGCCAGGATCTTCTGAGTCTTTTTAACTTACAGGATCAATATTTGTGTAATATTCGTGTCATAGGACTAAATATTTGCTATAGGATTAAGTATTTCTGCGCTGTTCCAGTGACTTCACTAGCCTCCAGTGCCTGGGGCTGCTGGTAATGAGCTGGAGTCACATAGCAAACTGAATTATTATTACTAACACGTTTAGATGCAGCCTCATACCTGATGAATGACACCTGCTGTGAAAAATGAGTGATGCTATTTTTGGAAGGCATTTATCTGGTGTTTGGAGGGTAGCTGGAGACGAATGCAATTCAAATGCATTTCTTTAGGTAGGATAACGATCCTTACATTATCATATTCAATGAAAGTGTATCTACAAGTACATGTTCTCTATGTGCTGTATGTGTGTGAAATGTGTATCCTAGATACCTAATGGCAATGACAGATCCAAGCTGTAAATAAACTGGTAAGTCAAATGTGCATTACTGGGCCCAGATCACTAAAATTGCTARGAACTTATTCTGGAAAGGAGTGCAGGATTGGATCAAACACAGTGAAGACATTATTATAAAATTTTACATCATTATTTATTTTTTKGGGGATTAAAGCAATATTACAGATTTTACTCAAATGACATTTTGCACACCACTGGGAAAATCACATTACAGATTTGCCAAGGCACTTACAGCTTAAAACCGCCTTATGGAAAGGTTCTTGATGCTTTTTTAAAAAAATACAGGTACATTCCCCAGCTCTCTCCCTCTTTCTTCTACTGCCCTTACTTCTTCTAATCATGCTCCACAAGAAAAATAAAATAAACTGATRAAATATTTACTGACAATGTTTAAACAAGCAGGGGTTTTCTTTTAAATTAGTATTTTTTCACTTTTCCTGACTTGCAGGTGAAAGTGGGAATTAATAGAGAGCACAGGTGTATTTGCACAGTTGTCTTGCTTGATCCCTATTGATACAGACATTACCCTGGACAGTGTTTAAAGTAGGCTTGAAGTGGGATTATAAATGTGGATTTTCTGGTTACTGTTTACTTGAGACACCACCTTGTTCCCAGTAGTGTCACTTGGACATTCAAAATAAACCAGTGAAATTTTTTTTCCTCTCTTTCTCCCGGTAAAAAATCTCCTACATTTCCAAATGGCCAAGTTTGGATTGTCCTAAGGCTTTATGACAGACACATGCACTACTGTCCCTGGCATGCTTTTGAGATACACAGTACCCTTGCAAATGTGCTTTCATTTTTCCCTCCAAAATACATCTAGACTCTTATTCCCAGGGTTTTCTTTATCAGCATAGCTCAACACAATCACTTTCCTCTTCTTAATTAGCAAATTGCTTATCAGCAAATAAAAAAATATTTGGTCCCATTTTATTTCATAGTTTCTTCTTTTTAGCTTTCAAACTAAATACCTTGCTTCACAAAACTCTTTTTCACAATTCTGTAATAGTCTATTATGGGATCTCAGATTGCTCTGAACAGCCTTAGGTGCTTAACACATATATTCTTTAAACAGTGTAATTTTACTCCTCACAGTRGGAAGCAGACATCATTCATAAAGTTGCTGTTTCCCCAGGAGATCAGCATTGACTAATGCTCTGAACAATTAAGTATTTTAATTTAACTGTGTATGTCAGATATTGAACCAGGAGCTTTTTCCAGATCAGGGCATGCTTTGAAAAACTGTAAGAAAGGCAGGTGCTTCAGCAAGCTAATTTCTCTTTAATGGTTCATTTCCCACCCAAGTCAAAATTTATCATGTAATAAACTGTGTCCCAGAAGAAGAGTTTCAGTGAAAAACTGTGATTCAGTGATAGACTGGACGTAACAGAGACAGGAGCCATGTAAGATAAACAGGGCTTTTATGTCAGCACACAGAATTTGAGATCTAGAGTTCCTCTTCAAAGATGATGAAACATCTGTGTTCTACAGGAGACTGAGTTGTCTGTAATTTATGCTGCATTTATTGGTACTAATTTCTCATGCTCATCTATCAGTTTCCAATCTTCCTCTCAGTAATATGCACTCAATTTTTCAGTCTATATTCCTGTTAACTGCTGAAATTATCACTTGTAAGTACTGCTTAGCAGATCTATTAAATGCATTGAAAGTATTTACTGGAAAATTCAACTGAAATTTGTCTAGTTAGTTTTCCCAGTTTGCATGAAGTAATGTATAATGAAAAATAAAACAATGGAAATAATGTATCTTCCCCTTATCCCTGAATAGCACATTTATCCACCAAAATGACCCAAAATAAGATCTGACTCAGCATATGAACCAAGACATGTACACCCTCTGTCTAGAACTGCAATGTAGTGACAAGTAAGGTTCTACCTTTTGTTTATGGCTGTATTAAAACTTGTTAAACATAACATTAAACATAATATTCTGAGATGACTGAAACTTGTTAAGACTGAGTTAACATGAATTACATACAAGCTTTATCTTAATTAGAGTTTCCAATTTACAGGTATCTCTCCTTTCTTCATTCCTCAGAAATGCAAGTTAAAGATACCACTAGCAATGCATTCAGCTTGAGGGAGTTTTGTGACCAATTAAGGATTTCATACCTTGGATTTCATGTGAGAGCTAAAACAAGTGGGGAAAGAGACTCGCGTCAACCTCTGTCTTGTTTCACAGAAACCAACAACAGGAACTAAAAGTGTCTGACCAAAACAAAGTGCTTTATTGGGACAAAATCCAGTATTAAATGTCTGAAGGTGATTTTTTTCCCCTCGATATTTTCTATTCATTTGGGGTGTTTTTCTACAGTGAGCTCTTGCTTAGATTCCTAGAACTGATTATCATACAAACTGGTGTCTTTTCAAACATTTGCAGCTATTGTAAACAACATTTGTTCTGGCAGAGACAGACTACAATAGACATCTATAAAATCTGAAAAGTAATGGAGAAGGTGAGTGGGAAAAGACAGTTCAGTATTTCACCTGATGCTAGAACAAGGCACCTCTGAGAAACACATCTGAAGMAAATCAAGGGAATGCAAAGGATTTTGCACAGAGTGGAGCTTAGTGTCACAGCAGTAGGTCCTGAATTTCTTATCCTGAAGAAGTGATATTGAGGGGTTCCAAGACAAGAACRGATTCCAAAAGGATTTTAATTACTTCATGGAGAAGAGAGCCCACAGGGGCACTATGCCAAGTTGTCTGGATGCATTCTTCAGCGTACAAAGTACCCAAGTGGTACTTTGTGGTTGACTGCTGAAGTTGTGATGGCACAGAAGGGGAAGAATCACTATTTTTTTAACTGTCTCCTGACTGTTTGCATCGAAATTTGTGTGTGAGGTTGAGTGGACTTTAACTCTGGTCTAGTTTAGCCTCTCTGGTGACTGGTGGCAATCAGCCCTGTTATTTTAATGACAACAACTTCTGTATCATATTCTTTGGATGGTGCATTCAGGTGCTCTTTCAGATTTCATTTTAGTTCTCAGGAATCTGAAAGCTTGAATGCATTTCATCGATATAAAGCATATTCTGAAGCAATTTATTCTGTTTTCAGACCTGTCACTTCAATGYTCAGTCTTGACAATATGAGAAGTTCTGCACTGTGGTAATACATGCAGAACAGAAGGCCACTCACCTGCCCAGATGAGTCTGACCTAATAAGCCTTATAAAGCRGGGTCTAGCTGCTGATATGGATGCCTAAATTTAGTTGAATGCAATTCAGATATCTCTATGTGAGCTACATGTCTAAGCTTCCATTAGAGTCGATGGAAGTTTAGTCCACAGGGAATGGAGTTAAGAGATAAAATTCACACTGTTGGAAGGTAAACTCCATCACTTGCTTAGCTGAACTACCCTGACTTGATTGGCTGTAGTCTTTAGCTCTCCAGTGGCTATTGCAGAAGCTTAGACAGCCAGATGACAGACACAACTCGGATTCTTTGAATGGAGAGCTGCACTCATTCATAATTTCAACTGAAGTCTATAGTGTTATGAATAATTATTCTATGCTGGATGGATTTGGTATGATTAGGAGTCTCAGACTTCCCTTACTCCAGTCCAYAGCTCTTCCTTCTGTGAACGAAGAGCTGAACGATTGCTTCAGGAGAGCTCACTGCTTTAAGGTGTGTACAGTTTGCTATATTTTCTTCATGACGTCAGTGGGGAGCTCCCTTCTCGGTACAGGGAGGGAGTGCATTTTGGCATCAGGAATTCT
Organism: Malurus melanocephalus; assembly: GCF_030028575.1. Classification (NCBI taxonomy): domain Eukaryota; kingdom Metazoa; phylum Chordata; class Aves; order Passeriformes; family Maluridae; genus Malurus; species Malurus melanocephalus. Next base: position 574,136 of record NW_026623466.1, on the reverse strand, counting down.
GACTAGCTGTTGACAACCAAGTGAGTTCCTGAGGTTCCACATAAGCTGTTTTTCTGACTTTAGGAGATTTTTAAAATCCTGGATACTGCCTTTCTGAAAAGAGATACACTATGGCTGTGTTTACATAAACAGCTTGTACTTTCCAAATGTATTGGAGTCATTGTCTGAAAGTCTCTAACAATGATTAAAACTTAAGTCTTGGCATTGACACCGGGCTCTGTGGGGATGTAGGTGCAGCACCCAGGTCTGGGGTATTAATGTSTGGTACCATTTCAGTCGAGAATGTGGTCAGGATCCAAGGCTCAGACTGCAGTGCTTCCTCGCTGTGCCAAGCTTGTGTAAACAAACTAATCCACCAGGGCATGATAAGGTGCATCATCACATACATGAGAACTGAAAACAATCTCGGGTATATCCATGAGGACATAGTTGGTTTTGATTATTGAAACAAAAAATAAACWCAAAGCAGCACCAGCATGTGTTTCTCCTTGAGTATTATTAAAGGATCAGTTTAGCTCATTGTGCTCTGCCCCATCAGACAGGARGGGTTTTCTCAATACCCCATCCTTCTTTAGCAGCTAAAGACACTGAGAGAGGGGTTTATATAACTTGGCTGCTCTACATTTATCTCTACCTGGAATGATTTTGTCATGCTGGCTGTGTGCTACATGTTCTGTACCTCATCCCCAGGATCATGTCTCTACATTTAGAGCTTAGAACATAACAACGTCAGATCTTCTGAAGGGAGCTAAAGTTGTCTCATCCCTTTCCCCTAAACCACACAGAATCATGTCATCTTTTGACTCAGGTCCCATGTCCTCATCTTCCAGTTATAGCACAATTTACCTTTCTTTTCCCCCTCCTTTGACAATTCTTTGTTGATGCTGATCTGACAAGCAGGAAGGGGAGGTGGGGGTGGCAATAAAGCAGATCACTGAAYTTCAGACTTATGCTGAAGTCTCCAGAGCCTCAGAAAAATGCTTAAATCACCAGGTCACACCAAATCCCTGCAACTCTTAGTCCATGCTTCCCAYCAGACTTCTGTGCATCTCATCCCATCTTCCTGTTCTCTCCTTTTCTCAATGCCCCACATGTATTTCAATGGCCTCTTCATCCTTGCTTCATGCCTTGCTAATATACTGCCAATRCACTTCTCTCTACCTGCATTTCCAAAAGCCTCCTTCTTTACCAGGCAGGAATGAATGGCTCCATGCCATCTTGCCATGTCAGTCTYGTATTGTTGCAATTGTACAACACACTCAGATTTCTGTTTGAATAGCAAAATGTTACTCAGCTTCCACTGTGAATAGTGACTGCCTGGGGCAGGCATGCTCACAGAAAAGATCTTTGCTCTCTATCTTTCTGAAAAAATAATCAAAGAAAGGCAGAAGTCAAAAGCTCATCATGCCCCAAAGAAATGTCTGTATCTCCATGGAAGACTTCCAAGTATATAAGCCAAGCTGAAGTGGTAAAGGTAGTAAATTTGCAGATCAAAGGCTTYGAAGATACGAAGTTCTGTTTGTGTGATGCAGACCAGAGCTGTTAGTGCTTCTCAAAWGTAACAAGAAGGCCAGAACACTCGTGCCAATACAGCATTAACATCAGCTTTTGAAAGTTGAATGCCACTGCTGATTATTGCAAGAAGACCTGGAGCAGAGCTTATTTTAATTGAAATGAAGCTTTCAGACCATTTCACTCACTCTCATAAAGCAGCTGGAGATACTCAGGCCCAACTTTAGAAAGGCATTTTAAGGCACAGATTCAACATTTGTACCCCATGGCACTTGGCTTGAGGCTGTCAGACTAATCCCAGGAGCTCAGGACAGAGCTGCAGGAGGAAATGATGAAAAACCTGAAGGTGGGCATCAGCTGGGCAATTTGGTGGGTTCTGTGCTTTGCTTGGTAGAACCAAGTGGGAAATAGGTATCAGCTAWCCTGAAAGTAGGAAAAATTGGACTGAAACCATCACTGCTGGTTTTCTGTAATGCCATATCAGTCCAACTTAGTAGCAGCAGCACAGATTAGAYTAAATTTGTAAGACTTACAATAATACAACTAGCAAGGATTGCAAAATGAAAAAGCAACCAGTAATTATGATATTTACAACCAATTTCAAGTAATGCAAATATCTTACTACATCTTTAAGGGCAGGGAGGATATTTTTAAATAAACAGGCTTCCTTCCCGCAAGTAATAGATTGCAATAGCAACTGGCAGAAGGATTAATCTATTTTAGTTGTTCTCATGGTTTCATCGGTTTTAGCTTTAACAAAAATATTTAAAAGAAGGGAGCACATTCTATTGCAAGAAAATTGTCAAAGGATTTCTTTTTATTATTCTATGCTATCCTGTCATACTTTTATTTTCACAAGTTTAGAACATTTCGAAACATTTCCTTTTGCTGTTCAAGCTTGCCGTGATTGATCCCCCTTCTCCTCCCAGCATGGCTGTTTTTTGCATACATACTTAAATATAGCCCCTTCAGAAATCTTGGAAGTTACAATGAATAAGAATACRTTTTTTTCCTGAGTAATATTCTAGCCATTCTCTTCTTTCAATACAGCTAAATATGTAGCTAAATTAAGACAAATTTCTATTAYTTTGGATTCAGCCAGGCTATTTAAAAAATACAAGGTAAGTGAAAAGGACTGCTCTTGAGCTCATGTAAATGAACTCTAATATGCATCTCAGAAGGCCTTAAAGATACAAGAACCATAGCAGTGTGCTAGCAAATACTGGGGAAGAAAGAGCAAGAACACCATCGTGCACCTGTACAGGTTTCATGTGTGTGCACTTGGATTGCTTGTTGAATACTATATGCTGTCCTGGTCCTCACTTTAAAGGAAATATAGTGCAAAACATTCACAGAATAATCACAGGGATGCTCAAAAACGTGGAGCAATTTCTGTACTAGGATAAGTGATGACTTAGAGGGAATATGGCATATGTCTATAAAACCATGAATAGCATAAAGAGGGTGGAGAGAGACTGATTGTTCTCCTTCTCTTCAAACCCAGGAACAAAATGGTACCAAATAAYGCCAGCAGGTTCAAATCGAGCAAAACCAGATGGCTCTTCATAAAAAGTATAGTAAAGCTGTGGGGTTCCCTGCAGGAAGATGTTACTTCTGATGGTTACATGGGCATATGGGAAGCTCCTGAGCATAAACTATTGACGGCTGAGAAAGCACTCCAGGGAAGAGCATGCTTGTGCTATTCTTACTCACTTCCTCAGAYTTCTCTTTCTGGCCACAGTTAGAGGCAGCATATTTTGGTCTGGCCCTGCATTTCTCTTCTTATTTTCATAATTGCTTCCTGATAAAACTACCTGAGTCCCTTTCTTTGCCCCAGATACATACCCAAACTCAGGTAGGAGTAGGACTGCTATTGCAGATAGGTCTGTTTGTAAAGAGGTGCTGAAGTAAGTGATTTACTGAAATACATGCAGCAAATCTAATCAGCAAACTGTGTTGGCATTAAGAACAGGAAAAGATGTTATGAGTGTCAAGAATGAAGGAGTAATTCAGTAATTTTAGGGTCTTGCAACAACTGGCGCTACAACAACACAGACTACAAAACTCTTGTTTTGAAAAGAAAAAGTGTTTCTCCATGTGAATTGACAACCATTGCACTATAGATGATGGAMTGCTCTCATCTTCAATCCAGCCTAGCAGAAATATGTGCTTGACCAACGTTAGCATTAAGAAGGCTGAGACTCACTCCTCATCCAAATCACAAAGGTGCAAACTTCCCCTTGAAGACATATTTCCTACACAGATCCTTTAAATAGCCCTTTGGAAAATATTTTTCTCTATTTAGCATTTTATTAAAAGCATTGTGTAAAATGAATTCTCTGTTACTCTGCGCTGTTCATCTGCATGTAATACCAACGGTAATTGATTTTCTGATGGTGCATGAACTGCTAATGTAAAATGTCTGCAGAAGACTTTGAGGTGAAATCTATTCTSCTTGCAGAAAGCCTATATAATCTGGTTTTACGCAGGAGTATATCTTAAAGGAACCAGAGGGCAATGCAGTTCCTGCATTTYGCTTACTGCTCCAACCTGTGGCAAGGAGGTAAGAACTAGCCCAGCCCCGCCATGACCTCTGCAAGAGGTGGCAGCATCAGCCAGACACTGGTGACAATTTAAACACTTTTTATTCAGTATAAAATTGCCAGCACAATTTTGCACCTCAATTAAATACATATTCTTGCAGCTCAATTAAATACATATTCTTCACTTAGGCTGTGTGTTTGCATCCACACGTGCCACTGTGTTTTTGTCTCCGCACTCACTGCTTCTGTTCCCTGCAAACTTTCTGGCTGCTCCCAGTGGCAAGTAGAGGGAGGGCATTGGCTGCCTCTCTGGGCTCGTGTCTGTGTGCAGTCAGTGCCACCACACCAGGATCAGGCCCTGCAGGCTGAAACAACTCACCCCCTTCTCAGCAAACAGAGCTGAGGGCAAACATTGCCTACAGTATCTGCTGATGCCGGAACACTGCAATTACTTCTGAAATCTAACCTAATTACAGTTGCTGTAGAATTTTTCTCCATCCTCCCTGGCTCATTTACAGTTCTCCCACATTCTCCTTTAAGTCTCCTTTCTTTGAGTCAATATTTACCTTTTTAACACTTTCTCTTCCTCTGCTTCCTTCCCTCCTGCAATGCTTTGTGCAAGGGGAAYATCACAGCCTCTGCTAGAAGCTGCATCTGTGCATTGCCTGCCCTAGAGATGGAGGCCAAATGTACCTTTCAAGTTCTTACAGCCAYAGCTCTGACTTTGCAAAAGCAAAAATCATATGATTTTACATAACTGAAATTGTTTTGTTTGTATCTTGAGAGTCTCCTGAGGCATTCATAATGAAATCATAACCATTGCCTCAATATGAGGGTGAGGAGCTGACAGCCACAAAAAAGGAAGAGCAATCCATGAACTCACCCATTTCATTGACAATAGAGAAAGGAAATAATTTAGCTTAAAGGAAAAAAGTTTTTTGAAACTTTTTCTTTTTAACTGTATGACTGCTCAAACTAAGAGTTTAAAACATCAAAGAGCTTTTAAATGCATGGTTTAATTTAGGAAGCTTTTAAAAAATTTTTACCAGAAATTTAGTATCTGTTTGTACAGGGATGAGCACATGACAGAACACTCTCAGGGCCTCATTGGTATCTAGTGCCTGTGGACTGCAATAATTTTTAAAAGACTGAAAGACATAATGAAGAGATAAATCTGAATAACAGCAGATAAATTCAGACTTCCACAGTCTTGATATTGGTAGTTGTTTGTTGCTTTGAAAATCGTAGATGACAGTGGTGAATATGTGTGAACAGATTCATGTACCCCTAAGTTTGAATATTTCCTTATATTTCTTTTGTTATTTACTAAAATTCCATTTCATATTTAAATTCTCCATATTTCTACTAGGTTGTGTTGTGACTGCCAATAATAGCATCATGCGTTTAAGGCAGGTGCAAGAGTAGAGTGTCACACAGCAGCAAAACAAGCTGAGAAGAACCTGAAAGAGCTATTGTGTGGTGGTGACCAATATAACTCCAAATATGTGAGCAAGAATGGTACTCAGGAAGAAAGGGGAGGGAGAGCAATTMACAAAATAATTTGAAAATCTGTGGAATCCTGACAGTGAAGGTGAACTCCAGGCCTAAYCCAGCTGCAGTCACCTGAGATGGGGATCAGGCAGGTTTCTTGTAAGGGGAGAGGCAACGGTTCACTACACCTTCCTTCTGCTCATCAAGAGCTTCTGGATGAGGCATAAGGTCTCTGTGAAACTGGCCAGAAATTAAATTATTTATACAGGTCCACAGGGATGTATGCTTGCCAAAAAAAGTACTAACACAGTGTACTAGTAATGTAAAATGTAAAATGTAATAACAATTAGCAAAAGTCTTTTTTTCTCAGTCAAGGTACAGACACARATGCTGCAATTGCATTCAGACTTCTCCCAGCTGTTCTTAATTCAGTTGTGGCACTACAACCCCTTATTATCTCCCATTTCACTGGGACTTCCAGAGCAAAAATAGTAGATCCCTTACTATTGGGTTTGAGTTTGACTCCTTTTCTTGAACAACTCTCAAATCTGARCAAGCTCCATCAGCCTGATTTGAGACCAGAGTCTTTTTCCCTGGGTACAGACATGCCATAGTTTCTTATTCCTATTAACAAGCACTGTTGCCCTAAAACTCGATTTATTCCCAGGAGATGTATTCCCACTCTGCTGTGGGGGAACCAAAGGTCTTGCATGGGCCAAGAGGAGCACTGGCACAAAGACTGCTGTCARCCAGAGGGTGAGAGGATCATCTCTTTCCCATACGAGAAGGAATTATTTCCACAGCCTTGAGCTTTGGCTCACCAGGCTGACACACACACATACAGTATGCTCTGTGGCAATTGAGTGCACACGTACAGCTCAAGCTGTCTGGAAGTTTTGCTTCCCAGAAAAGCTGCAAATGCTCAGCCACAAGATTGCCAGACAGCAGCCTTTAGGGCTTTCTGGGCACCCAGAAGCAATTTCAGCCCTTCCAGACAGCAAGTCTATTCAACGTTTAGTATGTAATTTTTCAACCCACACCTTCTTCCTCCCCACTCTTTCCATTAACCACTTAAAGGAAACTTACAACCCCTTTTTTGAATAAGCTGAGAAAGTCAAACCCTCAGGTAGTTTGTAGAAGTGGCTAAGTTCTTCCACGAAAACCCTGGCAATGGATTTTTGTTTTTTCAAACCAGATCTGACCGCAGTAAGTCCAGATCAGAAAGCAAATTTCCTCTTCTCTTGCAACAACCATGCAGAAAAACAAGGAGTTTAATTTTCTAGGTGAAGAGAACCTGGAGACCCATCAAACATCCTACTCCAGGACTTGGGGTATTCCACTTAGAATGCATCTGAAGTCCATCTCACTGTGGCATCTCTCTGCTTTTCCCTGATGCAGAGACTGTGTTGCTGGTTGGTAAGTATGCACTACCTATCCCTCACTCAGGAAGCTGGAAGCCACAGAATAAAAGATAATGCTGATCCCCTGAAGACCACTCCTCCCTGCAGAAATTTCTAACAAAATTGGTTACAGAAGTATATTACCCAAAGAAGCAGATCCTCACATCTGTCCTTGTGTTCCCATGCTTGCCTCCCCCAGCCAGCCTGTCTGCAAAGAAGTGTAGAGCTCCTAGCAGACATAGCTGGTGTGACTCCTCCGACTAACGAGATTTATTTRCCATTTATTTGTTCCTGTTGCTCTTGTTTTCAATGTGGAAAGTCAGAAAACAAGCGGCCCAAAGTCTGCCCTGCCCCTTAATTAATAGTAATCAAGTGAAACCTGGTCTGTGTCTTTCTTATATTTTTGTAAACTAAAGGCAATAATTTCATTTTCAGAGGAATTTGGTCAGCTCTTTGAAGGTCCTTTATTTTTTTTTCCACCATGGCCCTCTCTCCTAYAGTGCCATCCCTTTTGCACCACTGCTGCCATTTATGTTGATTAGAGGATGRTTGTTTGGGAGAACCCTATTTACTTCTACACAAACAGTAATCCAAACGCAGGCTTCACATTTCAATTACAGGCTGCAAATGGCATCTTTATTTCCCCACAACATCCACCGGTGTCTGTTGAAAATTAAGAGCATTTCTATAGTACAGACAATCACAGAATCATCACAGAACCTTTTGGGTTTGAACATACCTTGAAGATCATCCTGCCATGGACAGGGAAAGCTTCCATTAGATGAGGTTGCTCGAAGCCCTATTGTACCTGGCCTTGAACACTGGAGGGATGGGGAACCCAMAACTTCTCCAGACAACATGCTTTAGCACCTCACCACCCTCACTGCAAAAAAACTTTCACCTAATATCTCATCTAAACCTGTCCTCCTTCATTTTAAAGCCATTACCCCTACCACTACAAGCTCTTGCAAGAAATTACTCTTTTGTAGGAGAGACTTAGGKCTCTCCTTTAGGTACCTTTAGGTACCTGGAAGACCTCTGCTTCCAGGTTGTGGTGGCCAGGTTCTGGCTCTGGAGCCAAAGGACATCCAAGGCAGCCCCTGTGCCAAGGGTTACACCTTGCAGYGGCAGCACCTCATTGTCTATATTCCTGGCAGCAAGWGAAAGCAAACCAGCAGAGTTAAACMCAGTGTGTTTGGGTTGAACTCACTYACACCCAACCCCAAATCCCTCCCATGGTCTTCCCACAATGGCACAGCAGGGTCCCTGGGGCGCTGCTGTCCTTTCAGGCTCTTCCCCCTGTCCCTGCACGCTGGGAGAYACCTAGCCTGTGGTTCATGGCCCATTGAAAACACTGCTGCCTCGTTTCTGGGCCGTGAAGGTTGGCCAGCCTATTCTAGTCGAAACAAAGGGGATTGTGTCTTTGGATCACAGGCTCCTGGTGTCTGAAACGTTGCTAATATTTCATTATTAYAAAAAGATTTCATTCTTTAAAATTGAACGCTGGGCTCCTTGCCTAAAGTTCTTACATGTAGCATCTAGCATAACGCTTTGGTTAATTTCCAACCCAAACTTGGTATTGACAGCGTTTGGTTATTTTCCATGTGTCACTGGATGGAGAGAATGGCCCTGTGTTTTGAATGGCTGGTATTTCACAACGGGATTCAGGTACGAGCTGGGAAAAGCCTGCCTCACCCTCAGCCGCTCTGCTCTTTGTTGCCCTAATTAAAGTTTACACTGGTAACCTAGGGAATGAATGAAGAAACAAACCTCAACCAGTCTCACTTGTTCACTTGTGCAATGGAGTCCTTAGAAATTCATAGGGAAAATGTTAAAACACAGTAGAGATGTAATTTTGTACATGCACCCCTGTGTCTCTCTGATTGCATTTCTTGACCTGGTATTTCCCTTAAGGGACTTGTTTTMCCAGCTTCTGAAACACAGGGTTGGTTTGGGGAAAGGATTTTAGTAGGTTTTCAAAAGGACTGGAATATCAATCATGTGGTGTATATAATCATGGGAAGTTCCTTTTCTCTAACCTTACAAGGCTTGAAGATTTTACGTTATACTTCATTGTGCAACACAAGAAAAGTACCTCAGGAACAGAAATGTCTTTTATTCCACTCCCCATGTATCTGATGCTTTATTCCCTCAGGCACTACTTGTTTGCCAAAGGATTGTTTAACCACTGTTTGACAATTTCCAAATGGGAAAAAATGCTGGGTTTCATCCAAAGGAAGGGAGGAGCTTTTTAAAGTTTTGTATTTAATCTTGGTTAAAAGTAAACAACTTTACCCTTTCAACATTAGTCATGCTTGTTGTACAAAGTATGGTGTAAAAGCACTCAGCAAAGGAGGGCAACGTTTTTCCATACTTCATAGTTATTTACATTTGCCTAGGGGATTGAACCGGATCAAGTAACTGGCTGGACAAGGTGTATGGGGGGAGGCAAATATCACAGCGGGGTAACTCGGTGAGCTGGGTGGTGGGGGTAGTGGGAGAAGCAGCACAGCTCCTCGCTGGAGCAACCATCAGTCCACACGCTGCACCCACATACTCACACCCGGAGTGAGCAGTGTTCTCTACTGAGGGGTGTTTTGCGAGGATTGACGCGTCTTTACAACAGGAGGCATCGGGGAGATGTAGAAACAGCCCCTGGCCTTCCACACAAACTCTGCTGGCAGAGGCATGGCTATACAGTCAGGCCTTTTGGTAGGGACAGAGCTCGCCCCAGATACGGGGGCTTTCCTTCCCCAGAAAATCGCTCCTCTGAACAGAAAAAAAAAAAAAAAATACAGTTCTCCTGAAAGTAAATACTGTTTTTTTTGGGAGAAACTCCTTCTGCCGGTGGAAGAGGTGTCTGCCAGCAGTTGCCAGCAAGTTCCGGGTCCGGAGGCTGTACGAGGGCGACAGTGGGCGAGGGACGATAACCGGAGGGGCCGGGGGAGGCGGCTCCCGGGGCTGCGCCGGCGGGAGACGCGGAGAGCGGGGCCGGGGAGCGGCGGGGAGAGAGAGCCGTGGGCTGTGCCCGACCCTTGCCCCGGCTCTTCGGCCACTTGTGCCTTCCTTGGGAAAGAAGGGCAACCCCGGACCCAGATGGAGCGGCCGCCAGCAGCCGGCAGGAATGTCCGTCTAGGCAAAAGCAAGGCTCCGATCGACAGCTCCTACTCGGCTTGAGCACACCGCCTTCTCTCTTACTGGCCACTTTGCAGGACGAGTATTAGGGAAAAAGAAAAAAAAAAAAAAAAAAAAAAAANAAAAAAAAAAAGGCAAAATAGGGAATAAAAAGAATGACCTACTTTGAAACAAGGAAAAAAAAAAAAAGCGCTCTCTGTCAAGGTTTTGCTCCAGTTGCCTGTACGCCGTTGCATAACCAGATCGGGAGCTCCTGCCTGTGCCCGACGAGGCCGTGAGCCTGCCCCGGGGCAGCGCGGTGCCGTGTCCCGCTCCTGCCCGGCTCTCGCCGCCACCAYCGCYGGGACAGCGGGCACGGAGAGGGCGCGGGATCACCCTCCCGAGCCGGGGGCCGAGTGGGGAGGGCGTCCCCAGCTCGCCGAACGGAGCCGTGCTGGGGTCCCGCCGGATCACCCGGGCACCGGGCGCAGTCCTGCCCGGCAGCACCGGCGGGGGCTCCTGGGGTCAGGAGCGGGGCGGCCGCCGGTGCAGAGCGGGGATGTCGCTACAGACATATGTAAACGTGGGCACGCCGCGGTTCGCTCGCGGCGGCGGTGTGAAACCATCCTTGATGCGGGGCTGGCTCTTTGGTTGAGGGTTTCTTTTCCCCTGCTTCCCCTTTCGCTCTCTTTCCAGCTTCTCCTTTTCTTGGATCCTCGCCTGTCTCCTCCCACAGAACGAGAGAGAGAGAGAGAGAAAAAAAAAAGGTCACGTATGTTTGGAAAAATATGTAGGTCAGTGGAACATTCCCTGCACTTGTGCACAGGGAGCCGGGGCGGGAGAGCTCCTCCGCAGCCCTCTCGCAACCCACCGCCCCAGCCAGGCCCTCCCGACGCCCACTCCGGAGAAGGGGGCACTAGCGCCGGGGTCCCTTTTCCCCTCCCTGACCCATTTCGAGCGCCAGCCTCGCGTTTGGGCTCCCCCCGGCCCTTCCCCCCCCCCTCAAGTTTCCCCCGCTCCCTGCCGGAGAAGGCGAGCGAGCGGCGGAGGAAGCCGGCGCGGGAGCTCCTCTGCCGCCGGGGCCGCGGCTGCGCCCATGGGCGCGGGGCTCGGGGCGCGCCCCCGCAGCGCCGCCGGCTGAGGGCGCGGGGCGGTGGCCCGGCGGCGGGGGCAGGCGAGGGGAGGCGGCGGCGAGCGGCGATGAAGGGCCGGCGGAGAGGATGCCCCCGCCTCGCCCGCCGGGCTCCAACTTCGCGGAGAACTATCGGCCCCGCAGCCCCCGCGCCCGCCCTGCCTCTCCCGGCCGCGCGTCCAACTTAATGCCCCAGCGGGAGCCCCAGCCAGCAGCCCCCCCGGCCCCCGGCCTCCGCACCCCCCCGCAGCAGCCCGGGCTCCCGGCGGCCTCCCGGTGCCGGCGGAGCCCCTGGCCCCGGCGCGCGTGGGTCCCGCGGCGCCCGGGGCGGCGGCAGCGCGGCATGCGGCGGCCCCGCGCACCATGAGACAGGGCACCGGCACCGGCACCGGCGGCAGGCAGGAGGCGGGCAGCGTCCCCGGCTCCTCGTCGGCGAGGAAGAGTTTGCCGGCTCCCGAGGCCGGCCTCCTGCGCGGCTGGAGCAGCGGCGGCCGCTGCCGCAGCGGCACCGGCAGGCACCGGAAAAGCGGCGGCATCCAGCTCGGCGGCACCGGCACCAGCACCGGCGGCAGTTCCCGCGCCCAGGTGGCCACCGCGGACAGCAGCAGCAGCAGTAGCGGCGGCGGTGGCGGCGGCGGCTGGGGCTTCCCCGCCGCGCTCCCGCAGCACCGGCACCCCAGGTAACGCGCGGCCGTGCGGCCCCGACCCTGCCTCCGCCCCGCGGGGCGCCCACCCGCGACACCCGCCCGGGGCCACTCGCCCGGGGCACCCGCGCGGGATGCTCGGCCACGCGTGACCCCCGTGGCGGCGGCCGGGGTCAGCTCCCCGCTGCCCGACGCTCCGCGGGGGTGACGGACGCGCCCGGTGGTGCGGGGTGGCATSGACCCTGCCGCGGGAAAGTTTCCGTGGGGTGCACGGTACGTGCGGCGTTTCTGTCCCGGCCGGGATGGCGGGGTCCGRCTGGGCGGGCCCCTCCGATGGGAAAAATAAGTTGCCCCCTAAGCASTCCTCTTCCCCATCTCGTTTTGTTTTGGTGTTGGTTGGACGTTTTCCGACTTTGGGGATTCGCAGAGGCTATACTGGAGCAGGGTCTGCGATGCGACCGGGCGGTGTCTGGTCAAGGAAAACTTCCAGTAGGACCAGTGGTGTTTTTGAATGGGCGAAAGCGCCCGGGGGGAGCGGAGGTAGTGTCGTGTGCTGGGAGAGCCGTGCTGCTGCAGCAGCCCTGCGCAGGACTCCCGCGTGTTTCCTTCCGTGCATGGAACGGGGTAAACGTTCAATGTACGGCTGAACGGCAGCACCGSATTCACAGAGTTGCGCCGTGGTGTTTTCCTCTATGGTCACTAGCCTGATTTGGCAATTAACGAGCACGCTCATCCAGAAACTTTGCTCCGTACTCTTTAACTGTGTACAGGATGGCAGCTTACTTTCACTCAAGTGACTCAGAAATAATTAGCGGTTATAAGCGTTACAGCCAGCAGAGGAACTTAGATCTTTTCATGGCGCTAAATCTCCAGAAGGGCTGTACGGATCACTCGAATGGGCACAGCCAACCTGAGCATTTAGTTCAACAAGTGGTTGCCTCTTGAAGTGGAAAATTACCTCATTTACCCAGTGTGAGATGTTAATGCACTAAGCTGTGGGTTTAGTTTGTTTGGTGATACTAAATAATTAGAGTTCAGTGTCCAGACGAAGCCCGCTCATCCAYTGATCCACGTCTGATTCTGAGATCTGTCAGCTGGTGGAGAGCCCAATCCTGCATACATTTCAGTAGATGAATATGGACACAGGGTTGCTCTGCAGARATGGCCTGGAGTATTTGGAGAATGTAATTGCCAAACTGCACTATTTCACAGAAGATATGAAAATGAAGGTTTTTCAGAACCAGGTATGTGACATCAGGGTGATTCYCCAAGCTGGCAGCACTTCTGTGCCCTGCACCACAGCCTGGAGACAGTAGGCTTGCCTAAAATTTTTTTTCACTCACAGATAAAGGTGCCTCCCTGCACATTTGCAGGGTTGAACCCACAGACTATACTTTGCAGAATTATGATTTTTTTCCCAAATCTCTACCCTGAAGCATGCGAAAGCCCTTGAAGTAGTTGTTATTTTATCCCAGGCAGCAAGGTTGTCCACAGTAAAAATTACTTATGGCTTTTGAGCACAGTGCTCTGCTGTCAGGTGCTTACGTATTTGCTAAGCTTAAGCCTAGGCTGAGATATTCCAGGTTGAGTGTCTGATGAAGAACAGACTGTCTTTGRGAAGTTTCAGATTAAATGGTTTGGTTATTTCTGAGAAATTTTGARGACTTGACCATTGCATTCGCTGAAGGTGCTCTCAGCACAAGGCATGCTGAACATTACAGCACTGTTAGGAGCTGATAAACTGCTCCTCTTCCTGGGAAGAATGAGAGCACTCCAACTGGTGACTGAAGGGCTGAGTGGACTTTSCCCTGCAGCTACTCTTCCAAGGTGTTGCTTCTGCAGTGGGCACAWAAGTAGGGAGAACTGAAGACTTTCTCAACTGTTTCTTCTGTGTCAGAGTGTGCTTGATGATGACATGGAAGGGTGGAGAAGGAGGAGGAAACTGCTTAGTTTACTTGCATGGTGACAAAAAAATAGTGGGACTAGAACTGAGAAGTACTAGTTCAATGGAGAAATTGAAGAGCAGAGAGTAGAGACAAAGGATTTGTGGGGTCATAGATTGCAAAGCTTAGGAACAAGGTGCAGGGAACTGTAGATAGAGGTGGTAAACCCAGACCAAGAGAARGAATTGTGGGAAGAAGGAAGTTGAGACTTGTAGTGTACAGAGACAGGAGAACTGAGCCTCCAAAAGCAATGGTTTCCAGTCTTTCAATAATCGGGGCATGGTACTATTATTTTTTCATCCTACTCATTTTTGTCCCCACAGTGCCTGCTGTGTTTTTCAGCCCCTACCTCTGCTTCTTTGCCTCTCTCCTGGACTGGTAAATGTCATACAGTTAAAAATAATAGTCAAATACACTTTGTATTCAATTGTATTTTATATTCATTTAATTGCTTTTCTTTCTGTCTTAAATGAACTTAAGTAACTTCMATTTGTGTTTATAGTTTTGTGTCTAGGCTTTGAGGGCAGGTGCACTTGAGTTGCAGATTCTCTAGAGGGATCACTGTTAGTATTAAAAAAATAATTTTTCTGGATTTGGCTTAGCTATTGATCCTCGATCTTAATAAAACTTATTGAAAAAGGCTGAGGCAATGCAAGTATTTGTATTTTAGCTAATTTAATTCATTTGGTAATCAGCATCAGCTGATAGACTGATTTTATGAATCTGACTACTGAAGTTTGAAAAGGAAACATCATGTAATAGCATTTAAGGAGAACGCATAGATGGTGGTGGATTTGTTTATGCATTGCTGCATTTGGTATTGCATAGTTTTTTGGGGAGGGGCTAAAGCCATTGTGACATGCTATGGGTAGAGAATATATATATATAACAGTATATTGCCAGCTGAATTCAGAAATACAAGAGTTGCAAGGTAGGAAAGACAAGGGAGTGAAAAGGGATRTGGGTCATATAGGCTCATGCTCCAAATAAGGAGCTGAGAAGCTGCAGATGTGGTTCATTCTCTGCTCCTTGCATTTGTCTCCTGTTGGCTCAAGGATGTTGGCAGATTAGATTGAGGGATTTAGGGGAATGGCTTTCTTGGCCTCGTCCACATAAATTCGATGTACGTTTTSGGGATAGAGGGATAAGTACTGGTTTTCATGCTTCTCTTCCTGTGTCTCTTCCCCCTGAAGGCAAACCATGAAGCACAACTCTATCCAACCAAAATGTTGTTTTTAATTACACTTTGGTAAAGACACTTCTGTTCCTTTATCCAAGGACCATGGCAGAAATCAGTGTTTATTGCAGGCTGCCTGCCATATTTGAGAGGAATAGTCTTATGCATCTCCAGTGCTAATTTTACTCCTGCTCCAGTCTGAAAATCCACCTGTGACTTTAGAAAAATAAAGCTCTCACAAAAGTTAGGTCACTGGTGAACTTTGACCTTTATCACTAGGAAATAGTATTGCCATACWGTAATACCAGTATTGTGGTACTCTATCTGTCTGCTGTTTCTTGTCCTCTCCTTTACCTACAAGCACTTTGAGGCAATGTCCTGTCTTTCTCCTATATCTGTGTGACAGGTAGCATGCCTTGAGCACCAAGATACCCCAAAAATGACCATGTAAACGGTGGGAACAGGGTGGTTATCTAACCTCCTGCTTGGGCACAAGTCTGTGAAACAGCTGGTCTTCTGCTGGCCTGATTATGACAGAAGGTGTTTTTCAGCTGTTTTACTACTGTTCTTAGGGATCTGCATAAAACAGAAGATTTCTAGACAAGTGAAATGATGATATGGGAAAAAATCTAGAGGATGTRTATATATATTTGAGATCAGAATTGAAATTTGGACATTCAGGTATGAAACCTCTCATTTCAAGGTGTACAAGAGGTGCTGGCATGATAGAGTGTCATCTACTGGGACATTTCAATTACCCTTTCTCTTTGAGTATCTTCATATGAGATAAATGTAGTATGCGTGTCAGGTCGAAAATAAATAGAAGTGACTATATCTATAATCATAGAAATTATTTGCTACAGGTAGCTGAAGATGCAGAAGCTTAGATAAAATCTTCCATGGACAACTCAGAAAAAAAAAACAAAACCAACAATGCAATGTGCATATGTGAGTTAAAAACCAATGGGAAATAGAACACTAAGACTATTTTTTAAGGGATGGAAAATAATAAAAAAGACTCCTCCTTATTTCAGTGTAGAAGCTATGGTGTGCAATATCTTCAGTATCCTGTGCTGTTGATTCCCCCACCTCAGAGGTGTATAATGGTGAGGGAGAAGTTTCGTAGGGACATTGCAAAGAGATCAGGGAAACAGACTCCTGTCTGAGGACTGACAATGCTGATAAAGTGATGCAATAAAAAYCTGTAAAATTAAGCAAAGTATGGAGAAGGCAAATCAGAAATGACTGATCACAGCAACAGCAGCAGAGAGCTGGGTGAAGCAGGCAGTTGCAGGAATGGAAACAAAAGGAGATGGTTCTTCACATGGCGTGGTCAGACTGCTGAGCTCCTCACCACAGGATGTGGATGCCAAGAGGTTACATCAGCTAATGAGGTGACTGGATGAGTTCATGGAAGAGAAATCCATCAAGGGCTATTAAATTTAAAACCACTGCCTCTGGCTTAGGAAGTTTTGAGCTGCATGGTTTGGAAGCTTGTGAGTATCCTGAAGAAATACCACTGCTGGTTTGCCCTGTGCTCCTCAGCAGGTCATGGCTGCGAGGGGGTGCTGGGCTGGGTGGTGTCCCTCTGTCTGCTCTGCAAAATGAAATGAGCCAGCATCGGGTCCCCTCGGTTCCCAAGGCCACTACTGGTGGCTTGTACCTTCACTGTAAGGGCTGGCCCCGTTACAGCACATCTGCCACGCAAAGACCTGGTTGGGAGGAGCTAGATGAAGTGCTCCAAAGAAAAGCTAAGGCATGATCCAGAACTGTATCCCAAAAAGCAGGGTGCAGTGCTTGMGCGCATTCTCTGGTGTCCTGTTATGTGCAGTCATGGTGAGGGTTATCCTCTTGGGTTCAAGCAGGCTCAGGAAGCAGTTCATTCAGGGAAGCAATCCCAGAAGAAGGCATTGAATACCAAGATACAATGCCTGGCTGAAGAAGTTCCCACTGGGAGACTGTAATATTGCTACATGCCTGCCCCACTGACACAGGCTTCCCCAGCCTTCTCCACTGCCCGGTGTCAGGGAGAGGATGTAAACCAAGGTGGTCATCTTCCCCGATGTGGTGTTGCTGTAAGTTAGGGTTTTATCTGTTTCTACGCGACCAGGCTTTTTCATTCTGAACTGAGAGGGCTGAGAATTAAATTTCTTAAGCTATCCACTACGTTTAAGCACTGGTTAAAACAAAAATRTTGTGTTGACTGCTGTTTACTAAACCAGACAATTCGCTTAATCATCTGAAAGGCAGATTTTAAAGCTGTGGATTGCATTTACCACGGCTGTGCTAAACCAAAGGCTGTGTTACTGTTCACTTAAGAAATGGTCAAAGCATAATGTATTCAAACACAGCTCACACTGATGGTATTTTACTGGCTTTTGGATGAGGTCTATTGCTATTAAAACAAGCACCAATCCTAAACTCAGCAATGTCCTAAGTCCTTCTGATCKGTTCTTAAAATTTCCAGATGCTAACTGATACAGAAACTCCAATGCAGCACTTAATGGAGCTCACAACTGCCGAGCTGTATATTTTTGGGCTACCTTATGTAATAAAATGGCAGGCCCTTGCACTGCCTGCGCAAACAAGGTTGCATAAGCAGCCTGGGGAAACAACCGGAGCTCCAAGAGCCCTCCTGAATCCTGCACATCTTGTTTGATCTCATTTAATGTTATTTAATRAGCAATATTAACCTTTTCCCCTCCTCCCCCCTCTGAGTTATCTGGGACCAGTGATACTGATTTACTTTCATGCACAGACCTCACTTTGTGGAGAAGTCATCAAACTTTCCAGTCAATTGAGCAGTGTGATGTCTGGGTAGCCTTGAATTTTCTGTAATCAGCACTCCATCTAGTTAAAAATAAAAAYACATTAAAAACAAGGCCTTGAACAGGAAAGTACTCGTTTTTCATTCTCATTTCTAATTTGGTAACCATTCTTAAAGTTCRTCACTATGGTTTGTTCTATCAAGGGATAAACAATTTATTATTCAAACAGCTTTGGGGTTTTTTTCCTTTAAAAACAGACAATACAGCTCAACCATTGGGAAGAAAACCAGCACAAGAAAATGGTAATCAACCTTAACAGGCTTGCAGATGGCAATGAATTTCTTAAGCATAATATTCGCCCTGCTAACAATCATAATAGAGTTTGATTATTTATTATCTTTTTATCATTGATGAGCAGACCAGACTGTTTTCCTCTCTATTCCCTCTGTTAGGTGTGTCAAATTTTTAAGTTGGAGAACAATTTTAATAAGGCAGCTTCCACCTGTAATCTCTAAATCAACAGGTGGATATAACCATGCAAAACSTGAACATTACTGGTTATCTGATTGAGTCAGTGGCTGAATAAATCTGATTTTGAGCATGTCCTAGACTTATTGGTTTGGGTGGGACACCTCTCATTAATACTTCATGGCAGAATTGACATCTTTCCCATRTTATGCGTAAGAATGGTATGCTTGCAAAATCTAGTCAATAATAAATACTTTGTGGAACATGACCAGATGACTAGAGACAGGATATTTCTCTGTTATTTCTAGCTCTCGTAGAAAATATCTGCATTGGTGTTTTTATTGGTAATTCTATGGATTTTACTTGTGGCATTTTGTCTGTTCCTGGTTTTGACATCTAAAATGGGAAAAGYTTTTAAATTGGAGGTGTTGTGTTAGACGTACACTCATTCCAGTTACACTTCCAGTCAGARTTCCTTTAGTTTATGATTTATAGAGGGGAAAACAGCTGTGTGATTTCTGCATGGACCACTAAGGTCACTACTTACTTAGGCAAAATCTTCATCCTGTTCATCAGATAAACAAGGAGTTGTTATAGCTTGCTTTATCTTTGGCTACCAAGATGTRAAGAATATTTTATTCTCCAATCTACTTATTTTATGCTTTCTTTTCAATATAATAATACAATATTGGGGAAAGATAGTTTCACATAAACAGCCTAATCAAACAATAGTTCTGTAAATCAGCTGGGTGCATTTCCAACAATTTCAGCAAGAGCAAAACTGATGAAAAATAAATAGGTCACAGTCACTCCTGTATTTATGTATTTTTGTAAGAAGGACTGAAGAATCTTTCTTGTTTCTGGGCTGTCATTGAAGTCAATGGAAACTTTGCTGGAATAATTCTKGGCCTTTAATTTGATTGTTTGTAGATTAGATTGTTTGGCAGCAGTCATTTTTTTCATCTTTTTTCTTTCTTTCCATCAMAAAGGACCTTATTGTCAGCTGATGCACTCTGATGTAACTCAGCTCGTTGTAGCAATTACATTTATACTGCCTGGCTTCTAATATCCATATATCTTCAAAAATGCATCATATTTTTCAACAACAGAATATCGTGCTCTGTCTTGCTGTTATTTAAGTATAAGGAATGAAGCTGCATTTGGTGCCTTTCCTCCTGTCCTCATTAAGGCAAAACTCCCACTGAAATTAAGGAGAGTTTGGCTGACAATTACTGACTTGAGTTTCTGAGAGGTCCAACTTTCTCACTCTCTGAGTTTGATTTCTTTTAAATTTAATTTAAAAATTTTATCTCACCTTGTATTCTGACTGTTCCCTCTCATTCTTTTATATTTCTGGTTTTGAATCTTTAGCTTCCTTTACTAGGATCTTTTTTCTTTTTACTTCTGTCAGGTCTTAGGACCTTCTACTTTCCACCTTGCCCTCTCCTCCTTTCTTCTCTCCTCTTACTGTCTCACACTTTCAGTSTGTTATTCTCACCTTCACTGACTAYAGCACTGCAGAAAGTTGATACACATCCTGCATGTTTACAGGAATTTTCGTTTAGACCCCTTCTATGTACAGGTGCTTATTTTAAGGTGCTTGCCTTAGAGCAAAGCAGCAGTTTGTAAGACTGGTGATCCAGGCAGAGATTTATTTGCACAATATTCATCTTAGTAATCCCTCCTCTTCTTCTGGGTAGAATCATAGAATTTCCTCTGAAGTACTGATGTAGGGTTTCAGCAGTAAATTGAGTTTTGGGCTGATAAAATAAATATTTGGCATAGTATTGCAGTCAGAAAAAAATACTTGTGGATTTTGAAGTCTGTGTAAAAGGGGTTTTGTTGAGGGTGACAAAACTGGAAATCTCCAAAGAAATGGGTTTTATTCATAATTCTTCTACTGTGCAATGTTATGAGCTTAGGCCGCATACATAATGCTTTTTGTGCATCACTTCTCTGATGCATAAACTAGGGCAGCTTTACAGAGTATTGTAGGGTGTGATCGATTCTGAGTGCCAGTCATAACCAGGTATCAGAGGGGGGAATGAAGTAGGGGGCTCTGAGGTGCTAAATATACCATTGACAGAAAGAAGAGCTACAGTAAGGACTTTCTTGTGCATTGATCCACCTCTTTGTTTAGGATACATCAGGCAGTACCTTGTCACTTTGCTTCCAGCTGTGCAACACCTGATGGCTTTGGAGCTCTCTCTGGATGTCCTGGCTCCTTTAGGGTCCCACACAATGTGTCAGTTCCCCCCTGCTACCTCTTAATTGTTTGCATTTTTCAGSTGGAAAGCATTTTGAGAGTGCCAAGTATTGTTATTTTCTTGCAAGTCTGACTGAAACTTGTGTTCTTTTTCAGAAGACCTAATTCATGCTYATGAAATAAATAGTAGGTGTATGGCTCCTTAATGTATAGTGTAGCATTCCAAACTAAAGTTGTCAGCTTACTGTTTCAGAGCATCTGGATCCCTGCAGACATACTTCTTAAAGTAAATGACATAACACTAAATTCACTTATTTTCCCTTAAACAAGCAAACACATTTTCTCTTACTGGAATGATAACAAATAATTTTTCATGGTGTCCAATTGCCTGTAACTCTGGCAAACCTAAAATGAAACAAAAACTGCAGGCTACATATAAAAAGTAATGACAGTTAAAGATGCATTTCTTCTTTGGAGCAATTTCTATTTGATTTTCTTAAAACACTCCTCTTCCAAAGACCCATTTCAACCACATCTGAACAATAGATTTATTGTTGTCAACTGAATGAGAAATTTGATAAAGACAGCTTTTCTATTTCCATTAAAAATAGATTATTTTTCAGAGGACTGAAGGATGTAAGTTCAGTTTTTAACTTTGAATTTCACATTTYATTTGACCAGTCTACATTATGTACTTTCAAAGTCCTAATTGGTGTTAGAGACTTGGCATATTTCTCTGCATTTTTTTTTCTCACCATGTTTTTTTCTTAGTGTGAAACTATTAGAGAGTCATTGCTCTGGTTAATGAAAGAGGGCTGACATTCTTTGTAAGTTGTGAGTATTTAAATATTCCTCTATGCAAATTTTTCCCTTTAGTGCAAAAGTTTAAAAAGACATCTTAAAAGAATTTCTTTAACAGTGTTGAAAAATGCAGGTTACATTCATTCAAAATCTATGATATCCAGTGGTGGGAGGTGATGACACATTTCAAATTTGCTACTGTATAATTAGGAGGGGATTCCATATAGGAGATGTAAGCATAAAAAATGGGTATGGCTCTTCACAATACTGCTAGTTTTGCTGTTGAATTCCTCAATAGTTTTGTTGGAGTGTATAATCAGTTATGCTTGTGCTGATTTGATCAATTATTCTTGTGCACAAACAAACAAACACAAACAAAACCCAGCTAATTTCAGACTGTCTTTGAAACATAAGAACTAGAGATTTCACTTACAATGAAAGAAATATTATTTTCAAGCCTCTAGAATGATTTTAAAAATGGCAAAGATATATTTGGGAACTATCATACTTTTGGGTACCAGCAGCTGTGTATCCTTATGCAAAAGTGGATTTGGCTGAAAGACCAATTCATAAATATTGTGTTTGAAGATTGCAGCAAGCTTTCATATTTGCAAGAGATAATGTAAAATGTGCAACGTTTTTTTCTTCACTCCAAGAAGTTTGAGCTTAAACAGCTCAGTCTCCCAAATCTAATGAATAATGGCCAACAAACAAAAGTATCCATGGCTTCTTGAATCATGGGGGCTGGATACCATTCTGTGTGTGGAAGCAGAAAGGTCAGCCTGCTGTGGTCAGTTTGAACACCCTCCTGCATGCTGCCAAGCTGTGAAGTGGCTTGGAGGCGAAAGATGCCAATAAATTACTTGACACCGGCACTGTATGACTTCACATCTTGTGGTCTTACAAGCTAACAGGCAATCAACAGCCTGCTCCTAGCTGCATTGCTTGGAGAAACCAAGGGAGTTGGGGGAACCTCTTATTTTTCTGTTGGAAAAAGAATCTATTTTTTTCCTTTTTTGTAATCCTCCTCTGCCTTGATCTGTTGTTTGGGGAAGTGAGGGGTGTAGCGGGGGAGGTAAGACTTATCTTTGATCTGATGGCTCCTTTCATTCTGGGCTGCTCTCCAGGAAAACTTTTTCCCCCTTTGGGACACAGTGCTTTTCATGGCAGAGGCTCTGCAAACAGGAGTGCTGCGGAAGACCCTGACTTTGCCTGACATGTGCTTGACATTTTACCACAAATTCAGCAAAGCAGGTTTATTCAGGTAAACACTTAAGCACATGCTTTTCATTACTGAGAGCTTCATCTGAGTTTCTTTCCTGAATATGGAAAGRCTTAAGCACATATTTAGGGGCTGAATAGGTCTCTAGTCTGACTCATGTGTRGAGCAGCGAGGATGGGTTGGATGGAAAGGGAGCAGTCACTGCGGTAGCACGGCAGCTGTGAAGTAGGATGTACTGTCTGAAAATCAGCATGCTACAAAGGGACCTTGTTCTTCTGGGAGGCAGCTTTTTGTCTGTATATGCTCTCAAGAAGAGGAACAAGCCTGAACTTTCTGCTTTTGTCTACCAATTTGTTCTTCTGTTTCTCCTTATTTTGAATTACTCTGCATACGACTTGGATGRTGGCAAGTAGGTTTATAATTAGTATTTCTTTGGTTGCTTTGCAGCCTCATGTTTGTCAGTTTTAAGATTCACCCATCTGGCACCCCARGAAGAGGACAGTGTTCTTTTGCAGAACACTTTTGGCTATCTRTATGTGAAGGCGGTGCTGTGTGCAAAGTCCTCTGAGGGTTTCTCACATCGCATCAGCCACAGAAGGCTTCTGAAATTTATTAAGCATTTGTCAGCAGTGAACACRTACCCAAACCTTTTGGCTCTTTCTAGCTACTTCATTCATGAAAAATGTTTGTTCACAGTTTTGCGTGCAAAACTTGAACTGACTCAGGCACTGATGTAACCTTTTTCGCTTCTTTTGAGGATCTGAATTATGARTCTAGATTAATGTTTCGCAACACAGAGAAGGAAAGAGAAAGGCACTGCAGAGAGAGCTCAGAAATGGTTCTGCGGGAAGGTTGTTTTGGAAAACCAGATCTTGTCTGCTCTTAAAGGTCTTTGCTGACAGTAGCCCGTGTAAGGGAAAAGTGGTAATTTTCTCTAACAGATGYGAGTTGTATGCAGTTACTCTACTGGCAAAACTAAACTCTTTCCCTGAGTAGAATGAGCTATCCCAGCGAAAAAAAATGCCAGGGAATGTAATACAGTTGGCAGAAAGATATTTCCAACATATGGTTCATTGAAGGTTCTTCCACATTTCTTGGTGACAGTGCSCCCCAAAATTTGAAATACAGACTACACCTTAATAGAATATGRATAATGGGTTCCAAAACCTCAATTGATGGATAGCATTATTTGTTGCATTTCTTCTTGCACTTTGACCAGGAGCATGACTACAGTGGAAGTCACATTGTTTTCAGGGATTATAGCATAGGAAGTGTCTCATGTCAGGCTGGCCTTTTTTTCTAGAATTTATTCTGGAGTTAATAAATTTTTAGATGTTTCCTCCTAATCTTGTTTCTTTGCTAGTCTGCAGGTTTCTTTTGGAGAAATTTATCTGATGTGAATCTCCTCTAACTCTGCCAAAGCATGACACCTCTTGCAAACAATTGTCTTAAAGAACAAAGCAATAACTGGGAGTCAGAAGATATTTCCGACATGAACTCAGGCAGCACTGCTCCTATTTTTCCATTTGAGAAAATTTTAATTTCCCATTGCTTCCTCCAATCTTATCCATTTTGGCTAAAGCCATGGCTGCAAGACTGCTTTAAGCCATTGTACTGAATTTGCATGGTGAAGTTGTGGTGAAGGGAGGGCTATAGGTGTGTATTTTCTGAGAAATTGCTAGAATCGTTCCCTGATGTCTGTCTGACAGAGCCAATGCCATCCAGCTCCARGACAGAGCTCCTGCTGGCCAATGCCAAGCCAGTCAGCAATGATGGTAAAATAATGATTTTGGGATAATACATGTAAGAAGGAAAAAACCAGTTATGGGCAGTAGTAATTGCAGCCAAAAAAGAGGAGAGTGAAAGTAAATGAGAGAAACAATTTTGCAAACACCAAGGGCAGAGAAGAAGGAGGAGGAGAAAGTGCTCCAGGAGCTGAGATGCCCCTGTAGCCTGTGCTAAAGGCCATGGTGAGGCAGCTGTGSCCCTGTAGCACATGGAGGTCCACAGGGAGCAGAGATCCACCTTTAGCCCCTGGAGGACCCCGTGTCACAGCAGGTGAATGCCCAKAGAAGGCTGTGACCACATGGGAAGCCCACACAGGAACAGGCTCCTGGCAGGACCCATGGAGAGAGGAGCCCACGGTGGAGCATTTGCTGGCAGGACCTGTGAGCCCGCAGGGGACCCAGACTGGAGCAGTCTGTTCTAGAAGGACTGCATCCTGTGGAAAAGGGACCTATGCTGGAGTGGTTACTAAAGAACTGTTTCCCAGGGGAGGGTCTCTTCTCCCTGAGGAGGAAGCAGTGGCAGAAAGATGTGATGAACTGAYTGCAGCCCCCATTCCCTGTCTCACCATGCCACTGGTGGTAAGAGGTAGAGAAGGGTCTTCGAGCTGAGAAAAGGCTGAAAGTGGGGTTGGAAAATGGGGGGTGGTGCTCAAAATTTCTTTGGAAGTACCTGGGACTTGGTCAGCTGGAAGTAGAGATGAGCACATGCTCATCCTGAAGTGTGGAACTGGAGTGAGGAACAGTCTGAGGTACAGAAGGAAGCATCAAGCTGATGGTCAGGGAGGACAGGGAAGAAAAGCTGGCCCATGTGGGCATCTGGGAGGGCACCCCAGTRCTGGTAAACTTGGTGTTCCTCTTCTCTCTCAGAGCATCTTATCCCTACCTCTTACTGCAGCCTATTGTCCCTACCTACACCCTGTGACCACTCCAGCTGACACAGCTTGTTAGCTGAAGTGAGTGGAAGGCTGCTGATATTTTGGAAATGTCACAACAATGCCAAATATTGAGGTTTTCTATTTTTTGCAAGATCTAGCAAAGTCACACACTCACAGACACTGCCTTGAATGCTAACTGCTACGGATGCAAAGTTGAGCACTCAAAAATTAGGAAATAGTATAATTAWGTCTGCCTGTGTAATTTTGATTTACTCCCTTCCTGTATATTCATTATTATGCAGTACTTAACAGCTTAGTAATCACACTATGATCAAATATTTTTTTAATTTTGTTGTTGCTGGTCACTTTATGTCAGCYTAATTCTCTGGCAGTTCACAATCAGTTCATTAACTCACTTCACAACTACTGGCATAAGCTGGGATGGGCAGGGAAAGGATATGGCCACTTTTGTTCCAGCAATGCTAGCTTAGCCTGGCCCAAACCCATTCTGAAATGACAACATTAACTCCCCATGTAGAAGGGTAAAAGATTCAGTTTTATTAAATGTTGGCAAATCCAGTTAGATTTTTAAATGAGGATATTCTTGTTGCGAAGAGCACACACACCTGCAAAGCAAAGACTAACTTTAATCATGAATATATCATCTCTACTTCTTAACTCTTTTGGCTGAAAATAGGAATAATTAAAATTCCCAGGCAGACACCAGACTGCAGAATTTCARCCTAAGTGGTTTAATCATGGAAATGTTCTGTATTACCAAGAAAGATTCTTGAAACTGGAAGAACCAGGCAAGGCTTCCTGGCAGGCGCTGTCCCCAGACCGCTCCCTAGAAAAGGCAAGAGCTGAGGGARCTCCAATGAGGCTAGCCCTATATAAAATCTGTATTTCCTGCACTTTTTTGTTTGTTTTCAGGTGTTTCTGCTGCTATGACATTGGTTTTGTTGTGATTAAATCATCTTCTTGAGATTATAAGTTATATATTTTATCTGGTTTAATAGATTAATAAAGATTTTTTCTTACTMATAACTACTAATTTTTATAAATACCTTAGTGATATCCTTTTCATTTTGAAGAACTGTGTACAATTTTTGTATCTCAGAAAATAYCAGTTGTTCCAAGTTCAGAATTATATAAGCTTTAACAGGTCTTTCTGATACAAATTATTTCAAAATTGTCAGTGTGTAACCAAACTCTCGAGATCAAACAGACTGTCTAATTAGTTTTTTGATCTTCTAATTAGATCTTTTAGAAGCAGATTGACAGACATTAATGAAACTCTAAATGTATACTTGTAATTTGTCTACAAAACCTTGTGTAAAAGGACTTTCTTGGTCTGTTTGGATGCTCCTTAAGCTAAGGAAACACAGATTTTAAGGAAATTGCTGTAATCTTGTTTGCTGAGCTAGAATTGCATGTGCTATTTTGTATTATACCTTTAAACAAGGTGTTTAAACTTGTGCTTAAGTTTGAAGTTATTTTTATTGTTGAAGTGACTTGATTACCCTCATGCATCAATGTCTTCAGGAGAGTAATAGGTCTTGTTTCTATCATTTATTTTTGCACTCCAAGCCTATATGTATGCTTGTATGAAAAATAACATTCTTTGGTTGTGAGCACTTTAAGAACAAAGCTTTGCACATTTTCCTTCTGCTGTGCAAAGCTGGAAAACTCTGAAAAGTAGAATAATGTAAACAGTAAGAATAAAAACCTTTGTGATGCCCATACGCCACATCCTGTCAGATTGATGCATTAACTTGCCAGATTACACATTTCAGTCAGCAAAAAAAGCAAAGCAAAGTGGTGAATAAAAGTTTGACCTCGTTTTCCATATAATTAAAATAGTCAGATTTAAACTGATGAAAGGCAGTGGACCCGGCTGAAAGAATTGAAAGTGAATACCTGTTGTATAGCTCTTCAGGAGAGAGTAATTCTTTCATTTGTCTTGATATTTGGTGACCAAAGGCTGCCCCATGGACTTTTGAGAGATACAGTTACCATCTGAAGTTCACCTATAATGGCTACAATAAATGCATTGTTGTCATGGTAATGCAGTGATCAAAATCTGAAGGGAAAACTCCAGCATTTCTGTGGTTCATGGTGTGAGATGAAAGGAAGACTTGACAAGACATAAGATTGATTATTTTATTTTTTGGTTTTTTTCCTGTGAACTCACTTCAGCAGGTCCATGKTCTTGTTCTGTTGGGGATTCCAGAGCTGAATTCAATATTCCAGAGAAGAGTGGTGGGACATAATTACCTTCTTTGACCTGGTTGTCACACTTCTGTTGGTGCAGCCTAGGATGTGGTTGGCTTTCAGGGCTGTAAGTGCATGTTCTCCTCAGAGGTGCTCTTAATTCATTTTCTGCCCTGTTTGCATTTGGGATTGCCCTGGTGCAGGAMCTTGTACGTGGCCTTGTTGAAATTCATGAGGTTCAMACAGACTCACCTTTCAAACCTGTCCAGATCCCTGTGGATGGCATCCCTTCCCTCCAACGTGTCAAAAYGCATCACACAGCTTGGTGGTGTTGGCAGACTTACTGAGGGTGCCACTGCCCGTGTCACCAGCCAAGATGTTGAACAGCACTGGTCCCAATATTGACCCCCAAGGAATGCTACTTGTCCACTTGGTCATCGAGCTGTTGACCAGTTCCTTACCCACTGAGAGATTGATCCATCAAATCCACGTTGATCTGGTGTAGGGACAAGGACATTGTGCGGGACAGTGTCAAATGCTTTGCACAAGCCCAGGTAGATGATGTCAGTTGCTTTTGCCTTGTCCACCACTACTGCACCACTGTTGTAGAAGACYACCAAATTTATTAGGCACAATTTGCCTTTAGTGAAGCCATGTTGGCTGTCACCAGTCACCTCCTTACTTTCCATGTGCCTTAGCATAGTGAGACTGACTGGCCTGTAGTTTCCTGAGTTTTCCTTTTCTTTCCCTTTTAAAAAAATGTGAACCTTCTTAGAAAGATACACAGAATTTTAATTTAAAATTAAACTATTTCAATTTAATAGTGTAATCTTGCATAGTTATTCTGATACTGTTAGCATTCAATGCTGTCATTGTTGCCTGAGAAAGGTGATAGTTTTCTTCCCCAATTCAATTTCTGGTTTTTTGTGGCAAAATTGACAGAAATTGACAGAAATTGACAGAAATTGACCCAATTGAATCATTGAATCATCAAGGTTGAAAGAGTCCTACAAGATCATCCCGTCTAAATGCTCACCTGGCACTATCCCTGTGACCCCTAAACCACTGAACCACATCACCCAGTGCCAGCTCCACACACCTCTTAGACACCTCCAGGGATGGTGACTCCACCATCTCCCTGGGCAACCAATTCCAGTGCCTGACCACACAAACAGTGAAAATTATTTTTTATATCTAATCTAAATCTACCCTGTCTCATCTTAAGTCAATTTCCTCTGGTCCTCTCACTGAAGGCACAGCAGAAGAGATCGGCCTCCACCTCACCACAACCTGATTTCAGGCAGTTGTAGAGAGCAATAAGGTTCCCCCTGAGCCTCCTCTTCTTGAGCTGAAACAATCCCAAATTGGACCTCCCTGCAAGGCCATGCAGGGAAGTTGTTAAGATCAACTTAGAGGATTCACAGTGAAGTCTACTGACACCTGAAAGATGAGGTTTCACAACAGACTATGACTTAAATAGGTCCACTCTGCCACCACGGGCACGTTAGTGGTGGTGACCAGTCCCATTTACAAAGGCCTGATTTCCAGCCCCTGTTCCCTGCTCCTAGCTGTGCAATTCTGCCAGTTGTGTTTGCTGTCCACTTAGTGAGGCYTCTGCAGAAGTCCTATCAGCCTTCTCTATCAGACAATAAAAGAAAGAAATGAAAGGTTGGCTGTGGTTTTTTGCCAAATTACAGAATTTAGCTAGCTCACAGAAGGAGCATGGACCAGCAGGAAAGATAAGCAGKGCAGGAGAAGCAGGACAATCAACCCTGTGTGTTTGGTAGCCATAACCTACTTGGCTGACCCACTCTTCATGGYTTTGAGCATTCAAGATGCAGAGCCTGAACTGCCTGCTCACCAAGCAGGCAAAATGCACATCCCCAAGGAAGTGCAGGATAGAAGGGAGGCTTGAARCCCTACCTTTTTCTGCTCCTCAGTGCCTTACTGAGGGCTGTGCTTAGGGCTGTCTATACAATGGGATTTTAAGGCCAAAGTCCCTTATACATTTAATCAACAAATCTTCYCCTCTGGGTTATTAGTCCTACAGAATATTATCCAGCTCAGATCACTTCAGAGGAATCGTCTCCTTTGCCAACACACTCAGTGTGTTTCTAGCCCCAGTCTAATATTACTTGCTCACAGTGAATACCTCTTTATTTCAGGGCAGCGTCCTTCACTTCAATGGTGTAGCCTGATGGGGTATGCCCATAAATCCAAATAGATCAAGCTGTGCAAGCTTTAGTCCCAGTGAAAGGGGATGACTCACCTGATGAAGTRCTCACTAGTCAAAGCAAAAGCGGCACAAAGGAAATCTAAAGTGTCAAAGTAGTCTTTTGTCAATAGGGACAGATTCTGACCTCCTTAATCACAGTGAGTGCATCTTACAAGTAGTCCCACGAACGAACTGAAACTACTTGTGGAGTAATAAAGTAGCTCTCCTAGGAGAAAGGGCACTGAATTCCAGCTCTACGTCATTAAATTTGTGTTRAAGTCTCAGTCCATTTCGTTGGTGTCTCAGGGTTAATGTACCATGACAGYGCTTTAATACACAAGAAAACAGCTTAATCTGAGAGCGCCCTCCTGGCATGTTATAAATTTCATCAGTATTGACGGGACCATTGAAATTATAATTACAAAAAAAAGATGTGAAATGTCACATGGCATGGTGACAATCAAATGCTGAACACTCTCCTAGCTTACTTCCCGAACACTAGAGTAGGCCCACAGCCCAACACCCTGAGATAAAGGCATAAATATGGAGGGAAAGGTAAACACAAGGGGAAATGCAAAGGAAAAATGGCAAAAATGAAAATAATAAATTAAAATCTGACTTCCAAAGAGTGTGATTGTCTGAACAGAACTGATGAGAATCTGGAAACCTCTGTGAAAGACTGAGGTGGCTTTCATTGTTTTTTTTTAAAACATAAACAGTACCAAAAATTGAGTGCATGTGAGCCATCATTCATAAAATCTGTATAAATACTGTGACTACTAATCTGGAGCCATCACTGGATTTTTAAGAAAATCCTTGCCAGAAAAGGACTGGTGACCTTAATACTGTTTTATTCAATAGCTAGTATGCCAAAAAACAGTTTAACTTTGCTGACCTWAATGATAAGAAAATACTTGTATTGCAGATACTAACTGCCACATGCAGTTTTCAGCCTAAACAATGTAGAAAAGTAGTTCTGTCTGAGTCAGGACTTTATGATATGCCCCAGAGGAATTAAAACTCCAGGAAAGGAAATGGAAAAATCTAGAAAATGAAGAAACTACAATTTAATAGCATGCTTACAACATATACTTATTTTAGAACATGGGCTCCACATCTTCCTTTACTGSGTTTTTAAGATGTACAAGTAAGTACCAGATGATGCACAGTACTAAATCACAATGCAAAGATCGATAAACATATCTGCAAAACTTGCATTTTTCTGGACTCCAGCTTGGGTATGAAAAAAAAAAGAATTAGAATAGGAGAAGGAAATGAAAGCATTACATGCACTTTTTTTTTTTACCTCCAAATTGGCTGTAAATCAACCTATATAGTTTTCATCAGTCTTCAGGCAGCACTTAACAGTATAGAATATCAGGCATCTAAAGGAAAGACCATCACATCTGAGAGTTACTTACTGCTCTCATTTATACTTTATACTGTAAGTATACAGCAGTAGAATGCTAATGCTTTTTGGTTAGATTTTAAAAACACAAGAAATACTGAAATCAAAGGGACATGCTCAGTCTGACAGTTTAATAGTATTTTAAGAACGAACTCAAAATTATTTCAGAGACTTGTAACCCCTGAATCTCTACTTTTTTTTTTGTGATTTTGCACTATTTCTCCTGAGTGTTTAATACATTAGTTTTCTCGCTGCCTGATAGGGCCATACAAGCAGACGACAATGCCAGGCCACAGGTCTGATAGCATGATAAAATAGAGGGTTATTGTATAAGCAATTAAAGTTTTGGGGTTTTTTTAATTTTTAAAAAGACAGAGATTTCTTTCTTTTCCTTCAGATCATAGAATCATAGAATAGTTTCAGTTGGAAGGGACCTTCAGGATCACCTAGTTCCAACTGCATGCCATGAGCAGGGACACCTTCCTCTAGAGCAGGTTGCTCAAAGCCCCATCCAACCAACCTGGCCTTGCACACTGCCAAGGATTGGGGCATCCATAACTTCTTTGGTCAGCCTGTTCCAGTGTCTCAYCGCCCTCACAGCAAAGAATTTGTTTTGAACATCTAGRCCAAACCTATCYTCTTTCAGTTTAAAGCCATTCCTGCTCACCCCATCMCTCCATGCCTTTGTGAAAAGTCCCWCACAGCTCTCTTGTCAGCCCCCTTCAGGTACTAGAAAGCTGTTCTAAGGTTTCCCTGGAGCTTCCTTTTTCCAAGCTGAACAATCCCAACTCAGTCAGCCTGTCTTYGCAGGAGAGGTGCTCCAGCCCTCTGATCATCTGGACTCTCCARCAGGTCCACATCTTTCTTTTGTTGGGGGTGCCAGACGTGGATGGAGTACGGTCCTTTGGTGGAGTGTCACCAGAGGGGAGTAGAAGGAGAGCATCACCTCCCTTCACCTGCTTTTTAGAGATGGTTGTGCTTGTACATTTTGCTTCCTCTCCCTTACTGCTTTGTTAATCCTTACAGGATTCAGTCCTTGCAACCTGCATGGTTTGGGTATTCATATAACAATAGTGATTTTATTGGGGTGGGGAAATAAGGATTATTTGATCATATTGTCTGCATGTTTGTGTGCATGTGTGGTTGTGTGCAGACGTGTTTGTCTTTTGGACCTGCTGGCCRATTTGTCAAGTGTGAGAGGAAGACAGAGGTCTTGAAATTTCTGAATTTATTCAACTTTTGTGATAATGGATGCCTGTCCCTGCAGACAGCAGAGAACCTACACAAGAACTTTCTGACAGTTCACCACTCAGAAAACTTATTTTCTGCAAACATTTACTTTTGAATCTGAATGCAGTGGAGGATTAAGGTCTCACATCTAAAGTGAATTGGTTTTGGTTTTAAAAAATGAACATTTTAAAAAGAAAAAAGGAAGAGAAGTAGGAACTGGTCAGAAATTGGGAAAGGCTGATGGTCTTAGGGCCAAGTGTCTTGAATTCATGATGGTAGTTTTGGCAGATGAAGTATTATAATAGTGGTTGTTCTGGAGAGATTTCTATGCTGTTACTGCACACTTTCTCACCTCTGGCCATAAAAAGAGAAATCACAAGTGAGAGGGATTACTAATGGGAAATGCTGTATTACTTTCATAGGCATAATAGATGATGTGAAAAAGCCAATTGTCAGGGAAAGCCAGAAACACTCTGAACACTGCAGCATTTAGCCCTGCTCTTGGCTAATTGCTATTCTAGAGATGTACAACGTAAAAAAGCTAGAAGACGTGGTGCTGTTGATTACATCAGTAGGATCCACCGATCTGAGCACTCATATGTAGCCAGCTGGCTCCTCTTTGAACTTTCTGAGGCCARCCTTGCCTGTGGCACGTGAGCTGGGCGCAACAAGATAGAAAGGCAAACACCATGAAAAGTGAGGGGGAAAAGACACTGCCTGCTGAGCTGTGAGCTTGCTACTCACAGAGCCACTGATAAATATCACAGGTTTTATCTGGAAGGTCTGAGGTCTTCCCCATCATGAATTTGTAATTTTTCTCCTCCTCCACTCCTCAACATTTCAGAGCAAGCCGGAGCTGGCTGGCTACTCCGCTTGCCCTAGATGAGTCACTCCTCCAGATAAGTCTGACTGACTTCAAAACTGAAGTAACTCTGCATTGAGTTGAGACAGAAAAAAGCAGACTGCAAATGAGGAAATGCTCCTGCCAAATCCCAGTACCCATCACATAAAGTAATGCTATTTCATGTGTGAGGTGACGTGCTGTTTTGAACTGACTTCAGCTGATCGTAAAACAAAAATGATGTTGTAATTGTCACATAAAGGCTTCTGACATAGCAGGGGAGAAGACTTCAATCTGTCACAACCTGTTCTCTTTGAGGAAGAAAAGGTGACTGAGAAAGTGTTATTTGGCACAGAACAGTGAATCAGAAGCAGAAATATAGTCTTCTTTCATTTTTTTGGATGCGTTTACACTTGCTAATAGGCCACTCAGTGCTTTTAAAAAGTCAACTGTTCGTTTCYACCTGGCAGCAAACTGAGTATCTACTTTACTAGGAACGTGACAGAAAAATACAGCTTGTTCAGAACCAAAATTTTCAGTCAATTGTGGAGTGCAGCAATTAAAACAGAGGATGACCTGTTTCACTGACCTGTAGACAGGATGCTCTCCGAGTCTAATTCCCTGTGGCCAGGGAATTCCTGCATGGCCCTAAGGCAGGAATATTGCCTTTGTACTTTCCAATACCTCCCCTTCTGAAAGCACTCAGCCCACTTCTAGAAAACTTATTAATGTTTTGAGCAAGGCTCAAGCAAGTTGCAAAGGTGRCTATTCAGACCTGCAGACTTTGGTTGGAATGCCTAATTTATTGTTAGGGACGATGGGGAGGAGTGGGGGAATGTAAGCGTAGGAAAGACAGTGAACCTCCCTCCATAGAAACCTTGTGCAGCAGAGCAGTACTGCTTTATAGCAATGCAGTCAGGCAATCACCTCACCATAAAGGGTGTRAGCCAGGCCTTTTTCAAAGAAATTCTTCAATGAGTCAAAAACTGTCAAAAAACATTTGCTTGATATTTTTATCAAAAAAAAGTAAAGAAGTAAGAGAAAAGTTCTGTGTAAAAATGTCGAAAAACTCTTCAGTATTCTAATAAGCATAGCTATAACCAGACAACRGAATATCATCCTGAAACAGGGGAACTTCCAGGACACAGTAGTAAATGTAGCTGTTCAGTCTCTGCTCTTCCTAATCCTGACATGGGACACCTGATTGGTGAGCTAAATGGCCCCCACCTAGCAGAGACTGCAATATCCTCATTGTGCATATCTTTTAGCACCCATCAGTGAACATAACCCCCTGGACCCAAATGCTGATGGTAAGATGGGCCCAAGTCAGTAAGGAATACCATGCTCAAAGCTACTCTCAGGCCTTTACTCCATGTAGACCAGCCTATTCTGCTTGGCTTTGGGGTACAGAAAATTAAAACTGAGATTAACATTCGGGTTATTGCTAGCAATCACGAGGGCAGGAGAATTGAATTTATTGCTACAAGAGTTTACTGGGATCACTTCAATGCTGGCTGATGAGAGGAAAACCTGGGTTTGAAGACCAGCTGCAGAGGAAAGACGATACTCAACAATGTTTGAGATAAGAGATACTGTTAAGTCTTAGCTGTGCAAATATTGAACAAGGAGAAATACTCATGGATTGCACAAGACTGACCATAAGGCTGGTGTGAAGTGAGCACTGATAGGACCAAAAGCTCTAAGCTGAATTTTGSCCCCATGAGGGTTGATGTAGGACAGGTACACATGAAGTGGGGCTTCAGGGATGGGCAGTTCAGTTTGTGCTGGATCCTCTGTAGAGGGAGAGGCAGGCAAGGCAGGAGTCARACAGCTTAAATTTACTTTTTTAACTGTTAGAAGTCTCAGGTGGTAATTAAAGCTATAATAAGGCTTAGGATGGTGATTACAGTTAAAATCAGGCAGAATTGAGCTGCTCAGTCTGCTGGGACAGCCATCAGGAATTGCTGGGCTGCAGTGAGGGCTTGGGACATCTGCTAAGAGGCAGATCCTTTGCTGAGTTTTACTGTCTTCATTTTGGTTAGGGTAAAGGGAAATGGGATCTGAAGAGTTTAATAAATTTTTGGATTGTCTAAGGCCCAGAATTCTAGGACAGAAGCAAGCTCCCCCAAGGAGCTTAGAGATTAGTTTTCATTTGGGGTTGGGACAGACTGCAGAAAGTGAAGCACCCCAGATTTAGAGCTAAAATAAATCCTCAGTCATTGGCTCATTCTTCTCCCAGCCCTACAGAGGCAGTCAAATGTGAGACTTCTATCAGTCTCATGTCTGAACCTAACTTGCACACCAAAGGAAGTTCACATGCTCTTCCTCACAGTACAAAYAACTACCTGTCCTTCAGCCCCATGCCAGTTCAGTGAACTTGCAGGGTTAATGCTGTTAAGACTCCTGAAGCCAGTGCTTCCACTACCCCATCCTTTAAACCTAGCTCTGATGCTAACCCTCATCCTTGGTACACCTTAGCAGCCCCTATTGACTACAGGGTTATGCAYAAGACATTTACTCTGCTGGCATTTGTGCTCAGCCCAGCTCAGAGGGTCCCTTGAGGCTTTCTAACATTGCTCATCCTCATTTCCACCACAACATGAACACTTGTGCTGGACCCAAGACAAACAAAGGGTTTGCCCCAGCCCCTGTCATGTTCCAGCCAGAGGGGGTTTTTTTATTAGTGGGACTGAGACAATGCCCTAAGCAGGAACCCTAAAAATCTTTGTGGATGAGCACGTCACATGCAAATATAACAAAGAATAGAAAACTGTAAGCTGCTTTACTCCTCAAATCACTGATTAATGATCCCACTTTCTCATTTACTCAGAAGGACCAGTAACTGACTGCTCTTTTCAGCAGCAGAACAGAGTCTCAAGAAATGGATTCTCTTTAAAGTTTCTTAAGAGGTTTCTTAAGGCCTGCTGCCTTTAATGGTATTATTCCCAAGCTACCTGCATGCCAATCTTCGCTAGCTTCTAGACACACAGAGTCAGTGCATGATAGACCTTGGCACAATGCGTATATTTGGCAAGACCACGAAGGCAGACTTGTGTTTGGGTCACTTTGTCCTTTTTTTTTTTATCTAAGCTTTTTCTTATCTGCAGCAGTTTCGTTTCAGTAAACTAATWATAGCCCTGGAAAAAGTTGATGTATCAGCATAAAGGCTTCCCATGGCTGAAAATCGAATTTGGAATTTATGCTGCACAAGGGTGAGCAATGAGGAAGCTGATGTGTTGGCTCAGGCTAAGGCATAGCCTTATGTTTGCATAGGGAGGCCTGTGGCRAGGTTTTGCTGTTGTCTTTAGCTGGATCATCAGTTAAGCCTTTTGAGATCCAGCAATTAACTCAGTTCTTTGGGTCCAAACTTTACTTCTACTCCAAGCCATTAAACCCCTGACTGACATAACCTAAAACACGTCATTCCCACCCAGSCCTGCAGCTGGCCATGCTTTACTGTGCTCATGCTCTTCTGAGCTTTATAAGCTTTGTCCTCCCAGCAGCAGCACCTGCTTTTCATCCCCGTCAGCCCTTAGCCCCAGTCTGAGCTCCAGCCTCACTAGTAAGAGACTWGAGCAAACTCAGGTCTCCAGAATTAATGAATACCAACCTGGATCAAATCACTGCCTTTCAGTCTGGAGTAGCCAGCCAGAAATAYTCAGCTCCATCTTTTCCAAAGCCAGACACCAGCTGATGCCATTCCTAAACTTGTATTAGTCCATGTGGAACAGCCTGTGCTGTCTTTGAGCCATGAAACCCCTAAGGCAGAAYGATGCTTTGGGTAGCAGCTCAGCAGCAGAAATGAGCTTTGTTTATGGTATCAAACTTGTCCTTTGAAAATGCCAGTGCAAGGTGCATTTTAGTTTGCCTTTAAGTATAGCCCAAGCACAGGCTCTGAGCAATGTTCTGTGTTATCTTCTCATTTTCTTTATGCAGAACTATAGCAGCAACTGCATGTATGAGTCAAGAAATGCTTGTGGATAAAGATTGCTTTTCTTTAGCCTCATTCTCAAAAAAACCAGACATGTACGTCATACTATTGTTGGTATTTTGGCACTGCTTTTGAGAAAGCTGGAGTGCAGTTAGTTTAGTCAAGGTCATGAGAGCAGTTCCATTAGGATGATGCACATTTCCCTAGGCAAATAATCATAGYACTATTTATCTCCAAGTTATATTTTCACCATAGAGCTGAATCAATGTATCTGATTCCAGTTCACATGCATTCATTTTACTTACCAGTGGAAATTGATATAACTGGTCTTTGATAAACACTTAAATTAATTCCTTCTAGACATTTCATTTAATGCCTTTCAGCCTGATGGAGTTAAATTAGCAGGACTAACTACTTGGACTACTGAAAAGAAAGTAAAACATTTTTAGGATTAGATATTTGAGACAGATTTACACATTGGCATATTAAATTCCTACAATGCAGGTGTTTAAAAGGGCTTCAGTTACTCCCTAATTAGAAACAAACCTTTGATAAGAGCAGTGTGTGCGTGTCTAGGCCTGACTTTCCCTGTGGATGAGAAAACAGCATCACATTTCAGTTGCATTGTGC
Source organism: Malurus melanocephalus (assembly GCF_030028575.1). Taxonomy (NCBI): domain Eukaryota; kingdom Metazoa; phylum Chordata; class Aves; order Passeriformes; family Maluridae; genus Malurus; species Malurus melanocephalus. The sequence goes on along the minus strand of NW_026623466.1, from coordinate 536,584 downwards.
TGCCCCAATATCTTTTAAATAGCACTGTGATATTCCTTCTTCTAGAGAAGGTTGCATTCCCAGTGTAAGTGGTAATGTAAACACATTATTTTCCTCAGTTTATTTAAGAGCAGTGTTCAGAGCAGCAGCGCTGCTTTCACTCAGCAGGACCCTATTGTTGCTTGAAGCCTGGGGTCAAGCACCCACAGATCTCCCGTCATGCCAGGGAGGTCAGAAGTGAAGGAACAGGTAATTTCGGAGTTTTAGCTCTGGTAAACACATGCAGCAGTGGGCACTGCCTGCAAGTAGCTTATGAGTTATGTGCAAATGAGACACTTCTAATAAGAAATTCTGGAATATCTAAGTATCTTCCCAGCTGGTTTTACTTTTTACTGAAAAGGTGAGAAAATCAGAATTATTTCATTAAAGAGAAGATGTATTCCAATTTTCCAGAAAAACAGTGTCCCAAAGATTTCTTTGAAAGATACACAAAATGTCTCTGATGTTGGTTTTTTCCATGAAAATATGCCATTTTTCAGGTATAAAATGCTATTGCGTGTTTGGTAGTCTTCTCCTTAATTTATATTTCATAAATAACACTTTGCACTTGCCTTTGTCTGAATGTGCAAGGCCCAGATATGTGAGGATCTGGAAACAATTACTGAACTTTTCAATAAAAAAATTCATSTCTCCATTCCCTCCTCCTCTTCCATGCACCCCCTCCCAATGCAAAGTAGGACATCCAGAGTTGGAAAACCTGGAAAAAGCCTTAATTCATTGCATTTTAAAACTATCCTTTGTCAGAATAAGCAGGAAAATGCAGTGTTTATGTGCTGAAATGTCATCCCTCAGAATACTTTCCATACAATAAAGTTTTTCCAGTTAAGCTGCTATGAAGTCACTATACTGTGTTAGCTGTGTTATGCATATGGATATKTATTTTCCAAACATTTCATGTAGGAATATGGGTTTGTGCTGTATGGCTTTGTGCATTACAGCCTTAAGTCTGCTAATGTCCCATGTCTGAATCTTATAGAATTCCCTTGTTAATGGCTCAGTGATAGTGGTACCCTCGATTTCCATTTTCTAGTTATTTACTTAGTCATTTTACTGATTTACAGGTATGTCAACTAGCAAGAAATGTCAGTGARTACATGGTGTGCATTACATCTCTGTCTTTAACATTGGGCATTTTGGGTGGCATTCACACACCAGGATTTTTCCCTTTTTCTTAAATATATATCTGGCAGTAGTCTACACGTGCTAACAAAATTTGCGATAATAGAATTTTTATTCTTAAAGAAGTAAATAAAAATTAGTTCTAAAGTGAAACTGCTGGTATTTCAGTTTTCACCTAGTGGGAAAACAAGGCAAAATCTGTTACATTTTATATTTACAGGCATTTCCAGAATATTTAAATCTCTGGGTAGACTACACTTCCAGCAGAATTCAGTGAGATATCCTTGACTCATGGTGCAGGTGTAAAGTAAGTGTGAAATTGGCGAGGAAAGTTTGTGAACATAGTGTTGCTTCCGTCTTTCACTTGTTTACTCTTCCTTGCATGGAGAACCAAAAAAGTGAGGGTAGGAAAGGTCAGAGAGAGGAGACAAACAAAGTCAGTCTCAGGGTTTCTTTAGCTTTCTCTGCTGCCCCAGGAAAAGCTTTTGCAATTCAAAGAGTACACATTTAAGCAAAGAGGCAGACCACCAGTCATGCAAACTCATTTCTCAGCCCTCAAAGATGCTGTTGTAGGTGTGTGTCGTGTGCTGTGATGTAACTGTCCTCATTTTAGGAAATGAGTAAATGCCTAAGTCAAAATTCCTATCTTGGAGCAAAGGCCAGCCTGCTTGTGCGTGTGTGAAGAGCTGGATGGTGCCAGTAAGGCAGGACATGCTGGTGTGGGAGTGCTCATGTGTACTGGGCAGTGGTGGCAGACGTGGTGGATAGAGAGAAATAAAGCACTTCCATAAAGTGGAAACTTTGGCGTGGAAACTTTTTGCCCAATTGTTCAAGATTACATATTGGAAAAAAACAACAAACCAAAACCAAACAGAAGACATTTTCATTTGTGACTTGAGTTAGCATAATGCAATACTGTCTTCTCCTAGGTGTGTATCTCTGCTGTCYTACAGAAACAGAATGTGTTTGAGCTTTTTGTTGCATTYCCTCTTTTTTGRCTTGTCTGTTGAGAGTCRTTCTCYCTAGTCTTCAAAAGTGTGATGAATGCACATCAGCATTGCATAGCAGGATAAATGAAATTTAGTGGTAAAGGGAAAATAATTGTTTCTGTGGCACCTTTSTMCTGCAGGAACCCTAAACTAAACGAKTATAAAATCGGGSGGAARTGGAAGAAGTGGTAGAATGTTAAAGCATGTAGTCTCCTATATGTTCTTGAGCTTTCTGCTTTTCTGCTCTTTCTGTTAAGCACAAGTCATCTCTCAGATTTACTGCTTTCTGAGAAGAGTCGTGTTTGCATTTGTAGCTAAGGATCATCAAACCTGGCTTAGTCAGAGGATCTCAGAGTATTTCAAGTGTTGCTTGGTGTCTGGTGCACAGCACAACTTTGATTTACACCAGAGATTGATGTCCAGAAGGAACCCAAGCCGTGCTGCTTCTGCCCTGGCTTCATTCTCTTCCCATGCCCTCTGTGGCTGGCACAAGAGCCACAGGCTGCTCTGCAATCCAAGGGTTTCCTTACTATCCCCCTGGCACAGCTGGCAACATCTGCACCCGTGAATCCCAAGCCTCAGAAAGCAGGGCAGGCAAAGAGGRCTCKCTCTCTCTCTCTYTGTTSCCTTACTGTTTTCTTTCAAACTGTGCATTCCCCCAGAATGGGAGAAAATGCCTCATCATTTCCCAGCTCCCCTGAGGTTGCACGTTCTGCTGATGGCATTTGCCACCCCCATGACAGGAGAGGAGATACAGGCAAGGGATGCAGTGCTTGGATTAGCTATTGCAGCCACCAAAGTGCTAAAGTTGCTTGTGCATGCTTAAGTAATGACAATGCTGAGGGTAGTGGAGAAGAGTCCCCCAGGAACAGAACATGAACATTAATTATAAGGGGGAAAATATATTATTAACATCAGACTGCACACTACAGGAGATCCCAGTGTGACTATTAAAGGAAATTAATTACCACCTCTCTTTACCTTTCAGATCAACTCTTCTTTGTAATGAGAATAATTCCTTCATTGTTACCACTAGTATTATCAACTGTAAGAGAATAATTTTTTCGTGGTATTCCATTCACTACTATTGTGCTTCTCTAGTTTTGAAAATAAATACTTCCAGTTGGAGGTATTGCATCCCCTTTAAGGGGAAGTTCCCCAGACTCAGCTCAGACTCTACAAAATAGAGCAATATGCTAAAATACTCATTCCTCTGCACTGATAAATGTGAAATAGCTTTCTCTGTTTAAATTATTTTCCATGTTACCCACTACCATAAAATAGAGCAGTTCAGGTGATAATTCTTTTTTAGACTACTCCAGCTTCACAACCCCCATTTCCAGATCCCAGTGTATTTTCCAAATACATCTTGCATGAACTCACATGAGAAATTTTTCTGGCAAAGTCAGAATTGAGGTCAAAACTGGACTAAAAGAAAGCTCATTACAACTTTAACATCTGTAATCCACCCTGAGGAGAGAAATGAATGCAGCGAGCAGGCCATGGATGCATTGTTTCCATTGTACTCTTGATTAACTTATAATTCACAAGTGAGGGACTGTGAAGGAGACTACTGACTGATGGAAGGTCACCAATTCCAAGAGGAAATAAATGATATATAGGCATCCCATTCATCAYTTTATTTGTGTAACAGCATTTGGGACTCTGTCTCTGTAGAATAAAGCCCATTTAAAATCTTYTAATATTTTTGCAGAGGCAAGGCTGGGGAGCTTGTGTAATCTCAGTAACAAAAGAACCATGTGTAAAATCCACATCATCCCAGGGCAGCCAGTGACTTTTGCCTTGAAGAGGGTGCTAATTCCCCAAATTCCTCATGATTGTCCTTGGATAGAGGCCAGTAATTATCATGATTCTTTCCATGCTGTATGAAGATCTGCTGTCACCCTATTATTTCTAGTGTAGTAACAATGCTAAGCTTTGCTGTAAGGTTCACCTTTGCATTACAAGGGGCACCCACTTCTCAGAAAATCCCTTTTTACAGCCATGACTCTAATAAGTGTCAGGTTCCCAAATTCTGGTGTGCACTGAAGACATGGCATCAGTTGCTCCCTTTCTTTGTAGAAAAGCCAAATATCTGCAAACAAGCATCAAGCTCCTGAACCATTATGTCCCTTCACCATACTGAAATGAAAGCAGTGAAACAGGAGCTAGCCTAAGCCTGGAAGCAGTAGGAAGAAGTCAGCATACTCCATTTGTAAAGGTTGTAGAGAGTYTGAGTCAAATAAGACTAAAAACCAGAAAATGGGTGACAATACAGACATCAGGGCCAGACAAAGAAAAGCCCTTTGCATATATATCTTTATTTTTATTTCTGTTAAATAATAGTGTGGCAGTAGGGCAGCCMGACATGAATGAAATAACACTTCATTTTCTTCTACAGTTTATTGCAGAACAAATAAATGCTGTGCTGCACARACTCAAATTGATGTATGTGATCTTCTATGTTTTCGGTGGATAATAGGATTGCTTTGGAGCAGGTCAGTGCACATTTACACTTTCAATTGCTTGGGACAAAAGCAAAGTAAGTGTACCATGAAAAATGTCATCACATAACATGGCGTTGAAAAGATGATGTATGTCTTTACTGTGATATTTTTATTATGCCTCAGAGAAAACCCATTTTAATGCACAGCTGCAAAAAACCCCACAGGTCTTACGGCAAAAAAGACACACAGTAATCAGAGTGGACTAGCATTTTCTGTCACATAAACTGTCAGAATTGCAAAAGTGCATGAGATGGGACATAAGCCGCATATTTCTGAGTATTTTGTTGGTTTTTATTCAGTGAAAGATTTGAATTAATAAAGTCCTAATGCTGCATTTTGTAGTAATGCCTGTTTGGAAGGACTGAATTGCTTGATAAAGAAGCATGGGGAAGCTATATAGCATGTCTGCAGAATCTTGAGGTGGGGAGGAATCGAGGCACAATATTAAATTCTTAAACAGCAGAGGTTTCCTTTGTTCAGCCTACTACACAACAAATATGACAGTCAGTGTGACAAAAAGAAATCTTCAGCCAAATTCTCTCTCTGTCACGTATAGAGCGTGCAGCATGATTGGAGCTGTGCTGAGCAGGCAAATCCTCACCCAAAACACGACTCCGATTTGTGGGAAACCTCTTCATAAAAGAAGCAGCTGCTGTGCCTGGTCATTCTAGCCCCATTTCAGTGACTCTGTGTAGTGCTAGATCACAATTCCAGGTCAGCTTTACAGAGCTTTAGCTCTATACACTTTAAAGGTCTTACTGTCATTTCTCACCAATGTGAGTGAGAACAGAGACTGGCCTCATTTCTCCCTCTCAGCTGACGTGCTGGAGGATKCCAGTAGGCAAATGGTATTTCCCCCATATCACACCTAGGCTGGGGAAAGAGGCTGTTCTCACCAGGGATGTGAGCTGTCAGGAGGGCAGGTTCCTTCAGAGAGGGGCAAAAACCAGACTGAGCCCAAGGTAATTGCTTTGATAGTTTAAGAATTCAGAAACAGCAGATGTCTTTGAATGCATATTAAGAGCAACTAGGTCAAAGACTTTGTGTTTAGGTTTTGAGGRAGAGAAGGAGCAAAAACCTGTCTTCTGACACATGGCACAAAGCTTCAGTCTTTATCTGAACATCACTTCAGGATGACAACCTGTGATCCTTCTTTCAGAAGGGGTTTTTCCTTCCTATGGTTTGCACATGATAGTGGCTGCTTCGGTCTGCAGTTTAGTTCTTCAGGAGCAGACTAGAGAAGGAAAAGTGTCTGCATCTGTGAAAGGGATAATACAGGGGAARGGGTCAGAGAAATTCTGTTTCCCAGGGAGCCTTCTTAATGTACTTCACTGACCCAAAGATACATTGCAATCCRTGGCATAGTCACTGTAATTCCTAGCAGCACCTGGATTTTCTTTCATGGTTTCTTATTATACARGCTTTGCCCAGTCTGTTATTGCTTATCTGTACAATTGAAAATCATCCTAGCAGCCAACACAAAATAGTTGAAAGTAAGCTGTGAAATTAGGAGCTGTGCTAGCTGTTCAGAGATTTATTATCTTTTTTTTTCTTTCTGGGTGATGGGCAAGTCAGAACCTTTCGATATTTCAGCAGAAGAGCAGCAGAAAATACCCCTGAGGACTGAACTGCCTAAGCTCTGATCCTGTATCTGAAGTCCAGTACCAATGTTTTCTCTCAAGAACAAAGTAATTCATTCAGCTAAAAGAGAGTGAGGTTGACTTTGAAAATTAAAATCAATGCTTTAATTCAATACACATACAATTACCAGCTGTCAAATGGCATGTAATGCACTTTTACTGAAAAAAAACAACGGCACRAAAGACGAGAAAGGAGGCTTTGACAAATGTTAGGATTCTCATAATGATTTTTTTTGTGTGATTTTGAAAGCAAGACTGCAAAGTTAAGTGCTGTAGATGATAGGGCATTATGCAGAGGGCGTAAAAGGACCAATAGTGTTTTTCAGAACACATATCACTGCTCTCTGTAATGCTCTGTTGTCACAAATATATGGTGATTAGCTATTTATCAGCGTGAAAGAACATCATAAAACATTCCACATATCATTGAGTTTCTAATAATCTTTGTCACTGTGAAGATTAATACATTAAGTCAGTCCACACAACTTCATGAAATACCTTCCTTACCCAAGATTTTTGTTGGGTTTGGCAAACGAGGATGAAACACTGGTGAAATGGCAACATCTACTTTTGTTGATTAGTGTGTGAAATAACACATTTGTTTTTTCACTCTTTAACACTGTTTTGAGGGGATAATAAGGAGAGCCCTGTCAGCTTCTGAAATATCTCACCTGCATGTTCTACCACTACAGTCCTCCTTAGACTGTGTTTTGGGCTGTGATTTACCTGTATTGAACCCCTCGGATATTTTTTCAATGTGAAAGCATGCAAAAGGCCAGCACTGCATATCAAGGTCCATATTTTCATTGTGGATGTCAAGAGATCAGCACTTAAATCTATGTTTACCCCAACTAYCCTCCCAAGCATCCACACATCTTTCAATTCCAGATTTATCGCTACCTGTATTCTCACTTGTACTTTCCCAGAGCTCCACTGTATCTAAGGATACACTGAAAATTATATTTTRTATAAAAGACAACCAGTGTAATTACTGTCTCTGAAAACAAACAAACAAACAAATCAGCCTTAACATTGCAAAAGGGGAATTGTTTCAAATCACAGAAGACTGAAAATCCATCTGCATATTAAGATGGCTAAATATAATGCATCACTAGCTTAAAACCCCGTGTTTGAAAATATTGCCCTGAGCCCACTCAGTGCATGATCTRTAATTAGATGAATGATGAATCCAAGGGAAATATAACTTCTTTCTCAGGTTAGAGTGTGACTGATGACACCCATCTCCAGGGGGGAGGTGGAAGTTCATTTAGATTGATTTATTAATGTTTTTTCCAGAGTCAGTAAGATACTTGATAATTAATGGTACAGAAATATTAGTTCAGCTGAAATCCTTCATAAATTAAAAGTATTTAATTTAATAGTAATTTAGAGGATTTTGCAAAGTGCCAGAACAAGATAACTGCATTTGCAGAGGAAACAAGATTGAGAGAACTGGCTTCTGGACTGATGCAAGTAATGCATCTTTATAGACAGAATTCAGTACAGTATTACTATCCTCACATCAATATTTCCATGAAGAGAGAGAAAATATATCACGAAAACTATTCTCTCGCATTTTGCTCCTTGCTCTTCAGCTGCCTAAAAATTTACTGTGTGTTTCACACCGTACACAGTGAAGTGTAGTTTAACACTCATTATTTCTCAGGATAATGTCAGTTTTAAAAGAGCTTAGAACAAGGCAGTGGATGAACTGAAGCACACAGCTGCACCTTCATTGTGGTTCTTTCCTGTAAAATATTTCTGAGTGATAAAGAGAGAAGAACAAATCTAAGGAATGACAGCCCTTTCTCATCCAGCTTCCCATGACTAACAATAGCTTAAACATTTTTGGATACCCAAGCAGTGGCAGTCAGATGCCTGTTTCTCATGGCCAATGTGTACATCAGGCTTTGGCTGCGGTGGCAGCACTCATGTGCTTCCAAATACCCAATGTCAGCACACCAGACATTATTTAAGGCAATGCAGAGCCTCYGACTCAAGCACTGGATCCAGTACAAGAGGGGACTGGGATGATGTGTGCTTGTGTGGGAGAAAGGCAGCCCTGTGTCGTGGTCCCCATGGTGGTTACTCTTGAGAGGAGAGGGTCCTGCCCAGAGTGCCATGGGCAGCTGGGGAACAGGACAGGGAGAAGCTGTGGCTGCTGGACAGAAAGCCCATAACTGAGTTCCCAAAATGTACACCTTAGCCCTATCAGCTTCCAGAAGCTGGACCAAGATAACTGTTTTTCTAAGAAAACAGGGTAGTTAGATATTAATGGAGCAACAGTGTAAAGGGTGAGTGACAGAGACAGACCTCAGTGTGCACTGCAAATGTGCTTATTGAATTTTCTGTGCRATTTTCCTGTGAATTTAGGTAATATGGAGCATTTCACTTAGAAAAGGTAGGTTTTATTTTTTCCTGCCCCATGCCTTAAGAGGGAGGTGGTTTGACACAGCAGGGTGATCATTTTCAAAGAAGAGAGCAAAAGGGCTGAGGCTGAGAGTTGGATGAGGATGCCCCTCTTTTTCTCATGCTCATTTGAAAAAGCCCTACTCTGCTTTGGGGGATTTGAGCGGCTCCCTGCCGCAGATTTTAGGACTGGAACATGTTCAATCATGGTCAGAGAGGATAAAGTGTACTTAATTCTCTGCTCTTTAGGTGGTTTACATTGGCACAGGCTGAAAGGTTTAGAGTTCTGAAGTTTATACATTCACAGAGTCTTGGTGTTCAGATTTAACATTACGTACTTTTTTCACTTCAAGTAGGAAGCAATAGGAACCAGCAGAAAAGTTTTCACAGGCTCTTGCCTTTTGAAGTATCTAAAGGAAGGAGGATGAGGAAGGAAAAAACACCCACAGAGAACCTAATAATTTTCTGTTGAAAATAAAAGATCCCCAGACCCGAATACCCCAAAACAGTGTTGCAGTAGGATGAAGTATAAATTTTTCAAAGTGAAGTTTTGTGACACCAAATTTTATACTATCTTTGGCACAGTTTCTATAAATTGATATATTTTCACAGACACTAAAGTTGCTACAGTTTCAATAGCGACCCTTGAGACTGCTTTAAACCYACCAAACAATGAGGAGCAATAGTATTTCTGCAAATAAACTTCCCAATCCAGCCAGCAACAACAGCATTTTTCCTAGGGTCCCYAAAACTGCCTTTGGGGTCTCTCTTTTTGTGTGGATTTTAGAAACAGGGCGTGGGACTTTCCCTTTTCTCCTCATCTCAACCCATAGCCCTATGATTTACCTCTCACAGCTGCTTCACATGAGACTGAGCAAGAGGACCTAACCCAATCCCAACCTCAGCTCCCTGCCAGCTGCTTCTCTTTCTTTCCTTTCTCTTTTCCCCTCTCCCTGCCCTCTTGCAATCTGAGCTGCCCTGCCCAAGCTTTTTTGGTGGCACTGGGTAAATATGTAAACTAGCAGAGCTGCAGTGAGCTGTGTTGATGCTTAACCACATCTCTACAGCCAGATCAGATAATGCTGCAAGAGCAGCAGTCATAGTTCTGGCTACAGAATAGAAGGGATGTAAAGTACCTTATTTTCCACAGGATATTTAATCCAAATTTTTAAGTGATCTGCAAAATTCATGGTGCATTGAATGTTCGAGTCCTATTTTTTCGTATGTGGTGCTCCAGTAATGGCTATGGCACTCTACACAAAGTGTGATATAGCATGAGCTGAGATTTAGAATTATGTTAGTTTTTCCCCCTCCTAGTTTTTTCCCTGGTAATTATGAAGGATAGGAAACWGTGTGCAAAAACTGTTGCCCTTCGGGACATGGACACACACTTAGTGTGCCTATATGAATATCTGACACAGATGGCAAATAAAATAGCAAGTCAGCTTGACATTCTGACAGAAAATTTTCTTGCAAGTAAAAAGGGAAAATGCACATCATGAGTGGAAAACAGCACCCATTAGAGCCAAAAGATGCTTTCCTACCAGTATCGTTTGGCACAGAACAGAGATTATTTTGCAGTTGTAAGTCATGCAGTACATAAGTGMGAGTTGAATCAGCACATCAGTATTTCACTGTGGTTTTCAGACTCTCTCTATTCCTTTTCAAAGTTAATATCTGGCAGAGGCATAATTTGATCTTTTGCTGTGGGGCTTTTAATGACTTCTCTGTTTTTGAACTGCTGCAGTTGAGTGAATATGCTAAAATCTAAGTGCACTTTACACTCTATGGACCGTATCCTTCATTTAGCCTGTGTTCAAGAGGACATTAGCCTGAGACTTCTTAAAATCTCTGCTTCATTTTGGTCAATAGGGAGAGTTTAATGTGCAATATGAAGTAGGAGGATGTTGGTGTATGAATAAAAAATATAAACAAAAGCAGTTACAGTTTTCTCTCGTTCCCCCATCAGTTTAAAGCTGTTTTTATGCTAATCAGCACTGGATCCCTGGAATGCACTATGGACAAAATACAGTTTTTCAAGTTATTTCCTTACATAGGATCCTATGAGGACATCTGAATTCTGGAGCCARATCAATTTTAATTGATTCTAAATAATCAGATTCTGAACTGACTGTATATTGATATTAATTGTTTCAGGCTCTGCACTTAAATTGAACACMCAGCTTAAGTTGTAAACTTGTGTTTTTCAGAATCCCCTTTTTCAAGTCACAGCTATCTAAAGGGATGGTTGGGATGGGGTTTATTCYCAGAGGACCCAGAGAGAGCAATTCTAGCTGCTTTGCAAACTCCCCATGCAGCACCGCCACACACATCATGTAACACAGCAGTGTTGCTCCACAAAAATAGAACATCTATCAATTACGGTTGAAGAGGCAAAAACCTCCCTCTAAAATTCAAGACAAAATCCCCTGAGAATGTTGAAGCCAATAGCAGAAAAAGGGACACAAGGTGCAGAAGAACTATGAATTAGAGAATTTCCCTTGTGGGAAGGAGATATCGGCCCTTTAAAGCTGGCCTTCCACTGAAGAACAATCATGCAGAGATTTTTCCTGCTTCTGTACCAGCTTTGGGGTTGTTTCTCCACATATTTTTATCATGGTGACCCATAAGAGTTTCCATTACCTAAAAATAAAAAACTGGAAATGCTTTATGCTCAGTACAGTAAAGGTTTGAATTTTCATCTCATAACATTTTGTTTTTCAAATCACTATATTCCCAGTAGCACAGCAAAAATCATTTGCTTTAATGCAATTGCTAATAATGATGATATCAACACAAACCTCTGTTTATTCATATGTTGAGCTCATTGAATAAAGAAGCTTATCATTTATCTGTGTAGAAGCTTTTAATTAGTTTTCTGAATTTACTCCAGAGATTAATGGGCAGATGATATTCAATATATGCTTTATTGTTTTAATTTCTTTATTGAGATATCTGAATTTGTTTGCTCTTCCCTCTTTGATCCTTTACTTTTTTTCTCTCTGATAGTAACTGTAAAACATTTGTCTGCAAACGGACTCATAAAAAAATTCCACTAGGCCATTGCACCTGGGTGGTGGTTCATAACATAGGACRCAGCAGAAAATTCCACTCTGTCAGGGATTGTAAACTTTACTCAGAAAATACTGTGTCACTGAATTGTCACATGCTGCCACTTTCCAGGATTTCCAGTAGTCAGTTGGGGAGGTACCTTTTCCTGCTCACACACAGCATTAATACTTCGTGTATTCAGGCATTTCTTTTTACATTGAGATTCTTTTGGCCTTTTCCCTCAGCTGCCACCTTTTCTCCTGGCCCTGGTCATCAGTGACTGTTGGCCAGTGTGGTGTGGCTCCTGCCACCTCTCAGTATCCCATTTACCCATGGAACTGTTCCAGTATGGCAGAGCCATCCTGTGMAACTTCCTGGTGTCCTCCACCCTGCAGGTCTCTGTTTCATGCAGTGGGTCACATTCTCTGCCTACTCGGGTGGTGTGCATGCTCTTGAAGTCCACGGGAGGATCCAGAGCAGATAAAGCTCAACCCTTGGGCTGTTTAGGAAAAGAAGTTTAAATCTGTTCTTTCAGCGGAGCAGTGGTGTCACTGACGTTCCTGATGGCATCCAATATCCACAGTCTCCTGCCATCTTGGCGCAGGGACTGTGCCCACTTGTTGCCAAGAAGGGAAATTGAGCCCAAGCTGTTGAATCCATCTTTACTTTTCTTAATTTCTCRTGTCTTGGGAGAAGGTGCACCTTCAAAGTGCAGATAAAAGGACATGGAAACCCTCAGTAAACAGTGTGTCATTTTTATTAAAAATAGTGYCCTGTGTAAATATAAAGTTCAACATTCTGGTTTTGTTGGCCCAGTAGGAGAGGGATTAAAAATGCTCATTAATGGGATTTAAAAGCAGGAGTTCAGTTATATTAGCTACAAAAATATAATTATCATAATTAAGATTGCAAAGCACTAACGAAGCTCTTTAATAATTATCCCTTTTCCTTAGAGATTCATTTTGTAAAACCTGATTTGAATTTTACATCACRCTGGAGAAACTTTATCTTTGTAAAAATGGAAACCACTGGTAGCATGAAGGGTCTGAGAAGAGCGGTACTTTGCACATAGCTGGAGTGTGGCTCAGTCTGAGACAGGAGGGACTAAAGAGCATAAATGTTCAAGATGGCACAAAATAYAGGTGCAGCCTTGGTCTGATGCTGTAGATGAACTCTTGGCAGGTTTGTGGACTCAGACACATTGGGAGACTGTGACTGGGCAACATTCTTCCCAAAAGTGCTATGCAGTCAGGCAGGTTGTGTTTCTGTCCTTGCTGTCTTTAGGCTTAGTGTTAGCCAGGCAAAGCCTGAGGTGACTGAAGGCTCCTGCCTTGCTCTGATCAGAAATGACCTTAAAATTCTGTAGGTTACATTACCTGCAAGGGAGACAGCAASCAGTACACAGCAATAGTCTATGTGATCACAGGCTTGCAGGATCCCTCCTGAAAAGAAAGAAACAGCAAGTTCTCAAAATTAAATGACAATAAATTGTCCATTTAAAAATATCTCCCCCAAAYAGCTTTTCATTATTCGTCTGCCCAGATGATTAAATATTTAGTTCTGCTGAAAGGGATACGATAGTTACTATAGAGCAGAAAATTTAGTACAGTGTGTGAGTTATAAGCAGATGCGTTATCAAGCTGTTAACACAAAAGTGATGGGATTAGTGGTGTTGATAGCTGTATTCATTTCTGTAATATTGTATAGGGATTTTTTTTCATGTAGACCAGCAGATTTAGGCCGCAGCTTTGCCACTTGCACAGGGCAGGGACGTTGTCTCGCCAGGTCTCTGTGGGGACAGTCACTATGTCCCCCCAAGCCTCCCACCTCTGGCTACATCAATGGCAGAGCAGCTGAGCACCCATGGGTGTCACCATCCCACAATGCCCATGAGGATGGGGAAGGCTGAGGAGAGTGCTCACTGCCTGGCTCCAGTCCTGATCTGCTCTTTGGAGCTTGGCCCTCCAATTCTTGCTGATGGAAGAAGCAAACAAGTGTCACATTGGCAGGGAGAGGGTCCTGTCTAATGAAGTAGGAGATGCCACATCAGGATAGGTGCCTAAAACTCAAAGGAAATTTGGCTTCATGTTTGGTTTCTGCTTATCTGCTGAAATTTCCACAGAAACGTGTAGCCTCTTATTTCAGCACCTTATGTAGGGAGGGGATGATCACAGCTGTAAATTGTGGCAATTAATTGAATAGCACTGTCAAAATTTCAGAATTTCTTTCTGGAACAAAGTTTTCTGTTGTTAGCAAAATTCCTCACAGACCCAGAGCCTTTTAAAAGAAGAGTAATTTGGTTATTTGATAGCCATCCATAAACACTTAACAAAGAAAGAAGTGGGGAGAGTGAGACCAAAATATGTCAGCTCGTGGACATCGTGCTTTACATTCCAGTGCCACCAGGGCCTGTTTAATTGTATGGAAAAGATTAAAATGATCTTGTCAAGACTACTGCTGCCAGAAAACAAAGAGAACTATTGAGAACAGTCCCATTGAAAAAGACTAATTTTCTGCTTGCATTGGTGTTTCCCAAGTAGTTCATGCCAAACAAAATCCTAGAGTTTTTGACAAATAATCTTTACAGTATTTTACTTGCATATTTTGCCTTTATCAGCTGAGCATTTGACCATCAGAAGATCATAGGTCAGATGTTTTATTATTCTACTTACTTAAATATTTGCAGAAGGACATAAACAGATTCTTACAACTAAGAATGCTTTAGAACTGAGACCCTTTTCAAGGGAAGATTTCAGAGCTAATAATTGCAAAATAATCTGTGCAGTTCTGCCTCCACATTTTGACCCGGATTTTGCAAAGATACACATACATGTGGGCCTTCTTATAGCAGTATAGAGTTAAGCACATTTTACAATCTTTGTACATTCGGGACTTTTGATACTATGCGGATTAAAGTTTTATAAATACCTAAAACAGATTAAGAACATGAGAAGTAGAGAGAGAAGAAWAACAGGTTTTACAGTCAAGGGCCGTTCTCCTGAGAAGCCTTTTTCTTCCTTTTTTTTTTTTTCTCTTTTGCTAATCTATCATAAAGATAATTTAAAAAAAAATAACATTTAGAAGTGGCATGACAATCACCTGACATAGAGACATACAGTGTTAAGGTGTGCATCTGTTTATAAAGCAGGAGGAATGTCTGTGTTGGGGAGACTGCACGAGCTATTTCTAGCACAGAGACCAAAAGCATACTAAAATATATTTCAAGAACATATATAATATAGGAAGTAATTCAAGGGGGATGATTTGATTAGGATATGTAGCCAGCTTAGAAGATCCAGAATCACTGCATAATTGAGGTTGAAACCTCAMGAGGTTTCCAGTCCAACCTYCTGCTCAAAGCAGGGCCAGCTTTGAGGTCAGAGCAGGCTGCTCAGGGTTTTGCCCAGTCAGGTCTTGAAAGCATGCAGGGATGGGGATGGCACAGCCTCTCCTGGCAGTCTGCTCCRCTGTCTGGCTGTCCTCATGGAGAAAAGTTCCTTCTCTGTTCTTTAAACTTATACCTATCCCAATCCGCACCACCATGGGGAATCCAGCACTGATTCCTCGTTGAACCACTGTAGGCTCTGAGGGACTTTTAGGTGTCCCCAAAGCCATCTCTTGTCTAGACTAAGCCAGCCCAGGCTCCACCATTGGGATCAGTGCTGACCTTCCTCCTGTTAATCTCTCTTTTCTGTCCTAGAAAGCCCAAAACTGGTCACATTACCCTAAATGTGGTATAACAGGTGCTGAGTGAAGGGACATAAGCCCTTTACTTATCAGGCTGTGCTCCTGCCCATGCAGCCCAAGGTACTGTTGGTGGTCCTTGTCACAGCATTGTGCCTGCTGCCTTCCAGAGTTCCTAGGGCTTTTCCTGCACAGCTGCTCCCTGATCAGTCCATCCCCAGCCTGTATCAGAGTTGAAGGCTCTTCATTCCGAGGTGCMGGAGTTGGCAGTTGTCCCCATGAGGACATTTCATGAGGTGTCTGTTTTTTCCTTCAGCCTCTTGGTCTCCCCTATGATGACAGCCCTGCCTTTGAGCATGAAGCCAGCATAAATGACATCCACTGCTCTGTCCCCATGCACAGATCTCATTTCATTGTAACAGGCAGTTGGGTTGTTCCTGGTACACCCACACTGGCTATTTGTGATCACCTTCTTCTCCATGTTCCCAGCCATGTGCTCCCACAGRACTCATTCCATGATTTGCCAGGGACTAAAGTGTGGCTGTCTGGCCTATTGCTCCCTGGATCACTCTTCTGCTCTTTCTTGAAGGCCAGCATTTGCCTTTTTCCAGACATCAGGGACCTGCACCACCTCCACAACCTCTGAAAATGAGAGATCAGCCTAGCAAAGGACACCAGCAAATCTCCCAGCACCCAATGAGGCAATTCAGTCTTCATCTGCTTGTAGTGAACTTCCCCTGAGTTTCCTCAATTCCCTGAGCTGATCCTCACCTGTTGCTGGTGCTTCTGCTCCTCCCTGCCCTTTCCTCCAACACGGAGGCCTGGGGGACCTTGCTGGTGAAGACTCCTTCAAAGAAGGCATCAGCCTTACCTCTTTTGCTGTCACTAATTCACCTTCCCACACACCTCCAGTACTGCAGCAGTCCTGCACTTTCATTGTTCAGCCTTTTACTACTGATGTAGCAGCAGAAACTCTTCTTGTTGCCCTTGTCATGCCCTGCAGGTGTCAGCTGGGGTGAGCTTTGGCTTTCCTGCCACCATCTCTACGCACCCAATGAAGTCAATAGAGCAAGACAATAACTCCGCTGGGTCATTTAGCATCCCTTGCCACTCTGACTTATGCGTAAGCTTTGACAAATACTTCGCTGTACACAAGACATTGATAACTAAGCATTTAGCTTCCCTGTGCCTCAATTTCCTTGTTGAAATGCACCTACTAACTCCAGTGCATCAGCCAGGCATTGCCAAACCCCTGGTCCTGCAGATGTCTGGTGTCACCCTGCAGGGATRTAGGGTCTGAGCCACCTCGTGCACCCCAGGCAAGCCCAGGTGCTTCATCTGGTGGYTCATACAGAAGGCGAGAGGGCTGCCAGCAGACCACTGCAGTCACATCCTCCTCCGTTCATCACACGCAGCGATGTTACCGAACTGACCTACTTTCCCCATCCGCCCACGGAAGGCTAATCCTGTTTAGCATTGCTGGAAGGGGACGGGCATGCGGAGAAGTGCTCTGAGTTATACAGATGGCAGTCTTTGCTGATTAATGTTAGTTTAATTTGTTTGCCTTTCTGTTTCCAGCCGTGCGAGGGGAGAGCAGAGCAGCGGTTGAACATGGGGATTCACAGCCTGTTCACTGAAGTCTGAATGGCTTTAGTCATTCAGCAGTAATAATAGCAAGGAGGAAGATAACGAGCATGTATGCACTGATCTTCATCAGAGATCCAAACACTGCACAAAACTTTACACGTTGCTCACAAGCTGGAGATAAAAGATCCCTCTCACTTACCCTGGCCATGCTCCAGCACGGCACTGCTGACGTCAGCTGTCTCACTCCTGACTTCCACTGAGGGGAATTACACTGCATCTACAGAGGAATCACAGGCTGCACACCCCAAAATTCAGCCAGCACCAGGGTAGAGGGGGCAAGCTGTCTAACACATGGCAATATGTGCAAGATGTAGAAAATAATAGCCCTTCCCACTAAATGGAAATACTGTCAAGAATAAAACCAAAATATGTCCTGAGCCTTTATTTCTATTAATCATAATCTCTTAATACTCAGCTCTACTACCTGTGAGCATCTTCCTACCATCCCCAGTTCAGAAGAGTGGAGCATTAATTTCTGTCAAATTCCATTATTTTTATTGTYCACATGTGGATTATTTTTAATGTCTGTTTTGCTTTAAGCCTGTTACCATCTAAAGATTCATTGTATACATATGTATGAAACATGAAACAGCCCATGAGGTTCATGAAGTCCAGTGTTTTCTCAAAAAGTTTTCTTCTTCTCTTTTTTTGAAGCCTCTAAACAACATCTCTAGTGTAGTGTAGTTGTCTACTGAATGTAGGAAGACATCACTGTACACAGTCAGGCAAAAACTCTAAAGCTGGACACTAAACAGAGCTTCTGGATTTTTCCTTTACTCCTAAAACCAGTAATTCCCATAACAATCTGAGCATTGCATGACCCATGGTAACTCCAGACTGCCATTCTCCCACTGAAAGTCACATACCTTTCTCAAATAGCCATATACATCATGAGGGAAGTGAATTTTTACTGTCTTAAGTTTTCTACAGGCTACTCTGTTTACATTTTGATAAATCAGTTTTTATTGTTGTGGTTGGGAATGTGTCGTATTTAGTTATGGACTCCAGCATGTTCTTGTAACAGTTCATAGGTTTGTATCAGAAAAAAAGAGAAGGGAGTGGTACATTTCAGTTTGATGTGACTGCGAATCTGTTGGTTTGTTCTGATTTGTGTTTCTTCTGCTATGCTTTCACACAACAGCCTTCATGGTGGGGTACCTGAGTGCTTCATCCATGTTACAGAAACTTGGAACAAAGTGTTTAAAATGGTCAGATGGTCACTTCTTGCTTGTCACCCTGTGACYTTTCCTACCACTTCCCATTTGCTGATCTTTCTCTTTGCTTTTCAGTAAGGCTTGGGAGGGGAACACTTCACTTGTTAGAGTGGTTCATTGGAGAGCTCTGCTTAKCTGAGATGAAGCAGGTAGAGTTCCTAGCCACAGAGGTGCTGCCCAGGGAGGACAAGTCCCCATCTAACCCATGCTGTGGAACACCCWTGGGACCATGCCATTGACCAACCAYAGTGCCCATCAGACCTTGTTCATCATCCCTGGGGAGGGCACCTGGCAGCGATGCCAGCGCAGCGACGAAGCCACACTGTCCCATGTGCTGGGGGGTGGCCAGAAACTGTGCTCCAGGGCCTCTGCTCTCTTTTAGTGCCTTCTTCCTGTGTCTTAGATCCTACTCACTAAGCACACGATGCCATAGATGGCTGGATCTGGCCTTTAAATCCTGACCCCCACCATACATACCCATGTGCTTCCTGTATAACACTGATCTCTTTTCTAACYTTTTCCTCCCCTTCAAAGGGGGGACAGGAGAGTAACTCCCTGTTGAGGCAGAGCAGAAGCAATGCTGAGCAGGGACGGGCACTGGAGCAATATGACTGGAAGGCATGGGAGCATGTCTGCCCTACACCCTGTTGYTCCTGTCCTTCCTCCTTCACAAAGATAGCAGTTGTTGGGAAGGGTCTGCCCAGAGGTCAGAAGGTACTTCAAGGTGTTTCATCCCATCATCCCAGTTTTCCATACAAACCTTGCCCATCCCCTGTCTTTGAGAGGATTGTTCTCCAAGTGCAATATCATTGCTAATTAGGATGGTTGAATTGTAGAAGCATCCCAAGCAGTCTGAGGGTGAGGTCTGAGCTGTAAGGTATGTCTGGTCTGTCTGCAGTGGGTGGGAGCACTCCTCTCCCCAGGGCTGACCATACCTGTACAGGACAAGTGGTAGGATACCCAAGCAGACCTGTGGGGTGATGGAAACAGAGAGGGAAGAGGAGGAAAGCCCAGTCTTTTCCTCAAGTTGCCAAACATAAGGGCCAGGGGAGCACAAACACCATGATTTCTCACCAGGGTCCCCCAGGCACGTCTCAGGACTTCTGAAAGGAATTTACATCTCTGATTTAATTCAGCTGGGTTAAATTAATATGATTAAAAATCCTTTAAATATCAGGCTGWTTTGTAGGAACTATTAGCTGGCCTTTTGGCAACTAAATGTGAAATCAGCAACTGATTACCTACTTTTGAGTGTCTACAGCATATCCTTATGAGCAGTAGGGCAGGAAAGAGTGAAACCAACCTTGCCAGCACGTAAAAGTAGTAGCTTAGCTCACTAAAAAACATGTTTCTAGCACAGGATAAGGTGATCAGTGCCAGATGATTTTTTATAGTGCAAGCTCTGTGTCCACTGGGAATAGAGTGTATCAAAATAAACATGTGGAACCTTTCTTCTGGAGAGTCCCTGGAGAGAGCTGGCACTCTGCCGGAATTACTTCTTTCCCAAGCAACTATTCATTGTATGAATGAAAGTGGGGGGGATGTTTTTGTTATAATTTTCCATCTGATAACTAAGCCAGGGGTACATGGTTAGCAGTTTTAGCCAGTCTTTTGTTTCCAAAATRCCATTCTCCCCCACTTGTGGTTATGCATCTTTCTGTGTGTTTGTCTGAGTACCACCCTGAGTGGAGTACACGAGCTTTCTCCTCCTTGTTCCAGGTAGTTCCCATCTTTTTGGGTGGTAGTCTTCACTCCCTGATGACAATGATGATATTAATGAAGCTCTGAATGTAAGCCACTGTTAAATACTCTGTCAGCAGGAGCTRCATCATCTGGTGTTGTTACCTATAGGTTTCCAAGTTCCTTTTGTTATCATGAAAGGATTCTTCACATTTTGAGAAATCCTCATGCCACTTGGTTTTTTATGTCACTTCTTTGCAGGGGAATTGTGACACAGAGCTTTGGTGTTTACTGCCTGTTTCCATCATTGCACTGAGCTGGAATTTTCTCCTAAACCAGGCACTGACAGGGATGAGACAGACAGTAGATTTCCAGTTTGCAGTTTGAGACATTCCCATCTGAGGGACTGGGAAGATAACAAAGATAACAAGCCAGTTGCACTAAGGACATACCTAAGGTCCATGCTATGAGTTTTCCCATCAAGGTGTAAGGCAGCATCTGGTGGGGCTCAGGAGAGGGATGGCAAACCAGTTTGCAGCAGTTGTATACTCTGATGTATCTATTTTATTGAGAACAGTTTTAATTTCATATGGTACATGTGTACTAGCAAACCCTGTTAACAATGCTTATGATGCTCTAGAGATTTTGCCATGTGAGCAAACAGAAGCAAAATGACAATTAGATATTGTCTCATGCTAGCACCAGCACAGCGGGTCCAGAATTTCATGTCAGTCATTGAAAAACCTTGTTTACTGGAAGCTGGCCATGGATTGCTTTACAGATCTAGCCAAATCCTTGGCAGAACAAACCAGTTAGATCTGTTTCTCTCTCTCAAGAGTAGAGACTTCCTGGCAGTGTAATTTTTTGATAGTTTACGGGGTACAGCTGTAGCAAGCCCCTTTCTGTAAGGTACATTGTGCTTCTCCTGAGCAGCCAGGGCTGAGCAGCATTGATGCTGGCTGTCTCATCCACCCTCACCCTTCCTCACTCAGCACACTTGTCTGAATATTCCTGCTTTCTGTCGGGAATCTGTTACAACCAGAGGAAGCCTCAGTGCAGCAGAGGAAGACCTTTAGGGATTCAGGGAGAGGGACTCCTTCTGCTGATACTGCCCCAGTTCAATKGTATTACCCTAGATTCAACAAGGGTACATGCAACAGAACATTTTGTGCTGTTYTGTGCTGTGCTGTGCTGTCTTGTGAGGGTGGTGAGACACTGGAACMGGTTGCCCAGGGAGGTTATGGATGTCCCAACCCTGGCAGTGTTCAAGGCCAGGTTGGATAAGGCCTTGAGCAAGCTGGTCTAGTAAAAGGTGTCCTCCCACCAGTGGGACTAGATGATCTTTAATGTCCCTTTCTACCCCTTAACGTCCTATGATTCTATGATTTTGAGCAAAGGTCTAGCAAAGAAACACTGCAAAATTCTAAATGCTAACCCTTGCCATGTTACTGATGCCTTCCGTATTCTTGAATAGCATAGGTTGCAATAAGTGAGCAGATAACAACAAAACCCACTGAATATTGTCACTACATTTTAGCCCAAATTATTTGAAAACACATTGATTGGGATAACAGTTTCATTATGGGACYAAGCAAGTAAACACCTAAAGTATATATAAAACACTGGTTAATGAAATTTTGCTGGGCCTATACATTTTCCTAGTCCAAAATATGGATTATGATATGGCTGACTTAAAAATCAAAAGTCATGGCTGACTATGGATGTTTGGCAAGTCCAAATAAACATCTGAAAAAAAATCTTAAAACTACATGGTATTATTTGTTACTTTGTTCTGTTTATGGAATTCAGCAATTTAAATTCACAAGTTATGACTAAAAAAGCTAGTCCCTTGGCCTTCACATTTCCTATTTATGCTTCATCAATGAGCTGAATGCCATTAAGTAGTAGTTTTACCCTCCAGTCAGTGATCAGTGGCTTTAATTCCTCACAACTCATTCGATTATGAGTTATGGGGTTGTTTTGTTTCTGTAGCTAACTGTTGAGTAAAGACCAGGAGAATATTGCTGTAAGAGAACTACTAACAGAAGCACTGTTTTTACTATCATTACTTTTTCACTTTTTTTTTCATAGAACGTTCTTTAAACAGGCAAATTTGTGTGTGACTCATGTGTGGAAAATAACATGGGYTTAAATAAAGCCCAGCAATTTACTTTCCTCCTCCTCCCCTCCAATTTTATTCGTGTCTTACATGTTGAGGACTCATTAAATGAAAAACATTGATTGCTGAAAAAGAGTGTTATCATCGCCTGTCATTACACCACTGCTTTGAAAATGAGGCTTTGGCAATATCCTCTGACATTGTGCTGCTGTTTCAGAAAAATTTGTGTAGGATGCAGCAGCACACAGAGTTTGTACCCAACAGGGGTGCCCGGTGCCATGAGAGATGCAGCAACACAGGGCTCCTTTCTCAGGCTGAAGTGGTCACACAGATCAAGCATCACTTTCTCATGAGGCCATGGAGCAAAGGAGAGCAGGCAGTGAGCTGRTGACAAGTTTTTCTGAGGCACTCAGCCTTCAGCTGGGCTGTACTTGTATTTTTCCCTTTGCCTTGCCTACGCAAATTCACTTAATTTACCCAATCTACCCTTTTCTCCTTACAGCTCAAACTGCTGGAGCAATTGAACTACAAAGCTGATGCCACAACATTTTGGTGAACATTAAGGAAAAAAATGATGGGGATGCCATAGTCCCTATGCCTGGGCAGGTGGTCTGACTGGGCTGCAAGAGGGTTTTTTTGGTGTGGCTTAGGCAGTGGGATTTATAAGGATACTTTGAATTTGAGGTGTGATTCAGTAGATTTACTGCCATCTCATTTGGCTTTGGATCAAGGTCCACAGAGGAGGATGAAGTGTCTCTCRGTAAGAAGATCAGCCTGAGAAGTCAAAGGCATCAGTGATGCTGGTTCTTGCACTGGAGATTGAGGGGGGAGCATGGGGGCAGTGAAAATGCTTTTCAGCTTGAGGAGACCCCAGGATCATCCAGCCTACAAGTTTGTAGAGAGTAACCTTCACATCCCCAAGAAGTGGCTGTTTTTGTACTGTGCTGATGCACCGCGTGATGCCTGGGAGCCTTGATCCCTGGCTAGTGACCCCAAGGCTAGCATAATACTCAGGAATAATATTACCCACAATGGATATTTCCTAAAATCAAGGACTGTGGCATAAAGCACTGCTGACACATTTATCTGACCTGGATATCATCATTGTGTTATTAGAATGAAATAGAGTGASTGTGAGATTAACCTGCAAGTAGAGCTAACAAAATGACAATTCATAATGATTCTTGCATTCCTTCAACAGAAAAAACTGCTTAGACAATCTAATGGATGAAGATGAGAAAGACAGAGCAAAGAGGTGAGCATATTTTCTTTTATAACTCTCTGTGATGAGCTTGATATTGTTTGTTGCTGCAGAAGCTGTTTTATCCATAATCAATTAATCAAAGAGCAAGAGAGTAAAATACAATCAAACACAACTTGAAAAAACTGCCATCTCACAGACTCCTAATCTTGGCTGCATTGTAAGAAGAAAATAACCTAGCAATGTTTCCTGTGGAAAATGTTAAAAAAGCCAAGGCATTGATCGTTTTCTTCACATTACTGCAGAACATCAGAACTGAAGCACCAACAACATACTTCTGCCACTATAATACATCATCTGAGCTTCCACAGTGTACAAAAATGYAGTGATTTTTTTCTTTAAATACGTTTTGCAAAAGAAAAAGAAATAAAAAAGTGGGGGTTTTTTCCTATTAGAATGGTCATTTATTCATCAATGCCTATCTCACAGCAATGAAAACACCCAGAAGTTACCTTTGGAGCAGAGAAAGACCACGAAAAGTCAGCTTTAAACTGGCACAACTTACATTCATATACAGTCTGCACTCCATCGAGTCCCAGGTGGTGGGAATTCATTGTGAACCCTTTGTTGGAAGAGAAAAGGTGTGTTTCAAGGCAGAAGACCTGTGGCAATGAAACTCTTAATAACTGTCAGAGCTGACCAGCATCTGCAGAAAAGCAGTTTGGAAGCATTCGAGGTTATCAATGCCTCAGCCCGCAGTTTAATTACTTTTGAGAGARCCAGGGGTTGCCCACATTTTTCCCCTTGGTTCCCTCTAATGAGAGTATTTCCAGTCCAGGCACAAGCAGTTGATCCAGTTTCATCTCCTTTGATTCCTTCTCCGCTTCTTTCCCTCCCCGCAGCTTTTTCTCACCAATATAGGTCAGCACAGGCTGCAGCCAGGCTCAGCTATTCCCCTTTGCTTCCTTTCGGAGGGTGCAGAAGGGAGCCCACCTTGCAGCATTGCTTCCCCTGCTGAAGGCCTGGTCATCATCAGGATATTTGTGTGCTAATTGGTTAGTAAAGAAAAAATGCATTAAATGAATGCATATATGAAAAAAATAGGATAACACSTATCCTCGCTATCGGCGATTGTCATCACCATCTGGTATGGTTTTCGTGCTGTTTGTTCCCAGAGGGAATTTTTGTCATATCCTGGGGCAGGCCTCTATCAGGGTGCATTAAAAAAATTATAACTTCAAAAATTAAAAAAGGAAACTGCTTCTTCAAATTWTCGTTTAAGTTCCTTTTGGTTTCTAGAAATAATGCTAAAGTTRAAATTGAGTTTGAAAGCATGAGATGCTTCATGAAGATCTGAAGTTAATACACCATTCTGAAACCATTCAAATTTATTTAAAAGCTACAGGTTTTCTTACAGAGAGGGTTAAACTTAAGAGAAGCTGTTTGATGAATATTTTGCTGCTGTGTCTTTTAAACTGAGGATTCTCACTTGTCCTGTACAAAAAGGGAAATGCTTTTTTTTYCCCCTCTATTTGGTATAAGGACTGGGTCTATCTGGGCTGAGAAACACCAGAGGGGATTAAAATATCCAGGAAATTGTTCTCTCCTTTTATTTAATCTGTTAAAAGTAGGTGAGACTGGAAATTTCTGGATCTAAGTCTTTGGGGACAGACTCAAGCCAGGAGCTGGGTTTCTCAGGTTAGGTATGTGTAGAGATGCACATACACACAATATATATCTGCTGCAATTTATTAGGCACGTACAGGTTGTACTATACAAACATGAAAAAAGTATCCATCCTCTCCTGAGAAAAGGACTTTGCACTCCCACCCTTGTGCCATGTGTTTAATATTTGGCCAAGGTATATAACTCTTCCTTGAGGAAGAATGGTGGTTAAATTGATCCCTGATCTGCATTGTCGGGCCCCCTAAGGCACGACTCCCCTCTGAAGACCTGGTGATGAAAGTGTGGGTATGATGGCACCACACTTGGGAGCATTAAAGACCTGTGTGATGCTTTCTGATCTTCTGAGATCAGAAGCCATAGTTTCATTTTCAGTTCTTCGATGCTAGATGAGGTTTATTTTGTTTTGTAGATTTATTAATTCTAAACAAAAGGTGTGCTTTGTGCACTTTTTTCTCTATTTGCTCTTCTTTCAGTTTGCTTTAATAGTATATAATTTTAAAATACTTTTTTTGCAATTCAGTTGAATTCCAAATTCCAACCAAAACCAGCTTGAAGTGAACCATGAGAAAGTGCTTAATCATGAAGACTACTACCTGCCATTTTCCACTGAAATAAAAAGTAAATTTAAGAATCTGAATGAAGGTATGTGRTACAGTTACTTGCATTGATGCATATATAACACACTCCACTGGACAGCCAAAAGAAGTCTGAAATTTAGTGTAAAGTCACATTTCATTGTAAATTAGCAAAATGTAGTGTCTACTAGTCAGTCAGTATCTGTCTAAGACAACAAGCAGCATATATGTAAGCGAATAAAAATGACTGTTAAATTGTTGATTTTGTTCATTCTGAATTCAGGCTTTCCTGTATTGCCTTTAGCTGTATTCACTAAAAATCCCGATTTTATTCATACTGTGTCTTCTCCTTCCCCTTGAATATGCTGTAAATTTTGTGGAGTAGCAAGGAGGGAGGAGAACTGGGACAAGTAGTATGGAATTAAGACAGAGGTTGTTTGGGCTTATTGTAATTGTGTGCCCTAGMAGTGAAGTAAGCAAGCCCAGGAAATAATCTTCAAAGGGAAGTAATGAAAACTCTTATATATTTATAACTGTACTAAACAAAGTATTTTCTACTGTGCAGGGATAGTTTTTATCTTTTTCTTTTCCCATTTTTTCCCTTTTTTTTCCTTTTCAAAATTTTACTGTGATCATTGATTCATATCTTGGTAGAGTTATTTCCACTAGAGGAGTTTTTATATTTCCTTTGTGAATAAAATGTCAAGTGTTAAAAAATAGATACTTTTCATTTCTGTCAAGGTTTTTTTTTCCTTTTTTTTCCTTTTTTTTTTTTTTTTTTTTTTTTTATAGCAACACCTTCCCTATTGACAGTTGGTGGTTTATTTTATTTTCAGGGAAATCTGGACTTTTTAAGCTTAAAATGAACTAAGGATTGAATTATGAGGAAGTTAAATGTTGATAATCTTAACGTCACCCCAAACTGTAGAGAAATAGGATAAGGCCGGAGCTTTTCACATCTTGTTCTGACAGCCTTTTGCAGTGTAATAAGAGCAAGCTGAAATCAGTCAGGCAGTATCCACCCAATCTCTTGTGTTCAAAGCTGTAAAAWAATCAAGCATTGGCTTCTGTCCAGTGTATCTCCAAGTGTGTTCAGGGTTGAGAGCAAGACAAACAAAAATTACCCCTCTGTCAGTAGTAACATCCAGAAGCTTCTGTAGTGATTCATCTGCTGAAAATGTTTGTTGCCATCCTGGTCCTTGCAGGGGATGTAGATGCTGGGCTAAATTGTGCTCTGATTTTCAGCATCCAGAGCTGCTTTGAGGCACAGCAGAGTTAGCTGGGACTGAGAAACTCAGAGTGAGAACTCGCCTCTTGGCTTTTCTTTCCCATCTACATGTAACCAGATTTTTAGATCTTTACGTAATTGACAAGGCAAATCTCGTCTGCTTGAGGACCTTTCAGAAGAACAAACAAACCTACTGGGCTATACTTGCTTCTATTTCCACATGGACACAGAAGTCCAGGTGATAATCTCCAAGTTGAGCAATTGTCAAGTTCATGGGAACAAGTCAGAAAATGCTGGTGTACAAATTAACTTGCAGTTTAAAAAATAACAAAGTGTGCATGCTGAAAAAAATCATAAACAGCCTTAATGACAGTATTATAATGATGCCAAAACACCCCAGATGAAATCAGATCCTTTCTTCCTGTGAGATCTTCAAACACAACAGCAGAAGCAGGCTGTCTCTGAGGAATCTGCAAGCTAAACAGACAAGGCTGCTGAAGACAGCTGGAGAGTCTTCATTTTACATCTAAAGACTCGGGGCACTGACATTAAGTGATTTTCTTGGTGGCAAACAAATTAAGGGCAAGCACTGATGGCACTTCCAAGACCCAGGTCTAGCAACACATCCCAGCTTCTGACCCAGCCCATGCCCTCTCTCCTGCTTGTCCTTGTATCCTTGAAAAGGAGACTGAACAAAGTCTCGTATGAACAGATGGGAGCTGCAGCAACTTCTACTCAGATCTCTAATATTAACGACTGGAAGACAACATCCTGATTCTTCTGTGCCAGTCTGGAGGTGGGCAGAGCACCTGTGACCAAAGTGGCCAGGTCCCTCTAGATGAACCAAGCTCAGATCCCTCTCTTTTGTTGAGACTGCAYGGATGGGTATGATCCATTCTCCACTCTTCTGCTTTGTGGACAATTTTACTGTTGTCACAGTATTCCTATTTCTTCTCRCTCTGAGTGCCTCCCCAGAGACTGCATGAATTTTCAACATCTTACATATATCTAGGAGATGGACAGAGCTCCTTCAACTGCCATCGCAATGCTGACCTGATAATCTCAACCAGAGTGTCCAGAGGCAGCACAGAGGAGTGAGCAGAGCCTCCATCTCCCTGCTGGGCACTAAAGGTGGATCAAAGACAAGAGCAGGAGCTGGGAACTGTTGCCTCCTACTTGCCTGTGCAGCTTTGCTGGAGTCCAGTGTCAATCTTCACGCATGCAGCAAGCTGATTTTATGTGTATACATACATTGCAAAGAGCAGGTACACTATCATTTTTTCTCTTGCTCTGCTCATCCTTTTTTCTTTTTCCCTGTCTACAGGGCTTCACGTAACAAGTCTGAGAAGAAGAGGCGTGATCAGTTCAATGTTCTCATCAAAGAGCTCAGCTCCATGCTTCCAGGCAACACTCGCAAAATGGACAAAACTACTGTGCTGGAAAAAGTCATTGGCTTTCTGCAGAAACACAATGGTAAGGTTTACTGCAGCTCTTYGTGTGCTTGCCACACAGCTCCTTGTAATATCCCATTTCCTTCAGTGATTATCAGAATGGCTCCAGGGACCTAAAAGTGCCAACATAAGGTATTTGAGGTTTTTTCTGTCTCATCAAAAGAGATCTTTTTGCAGACACCGTGCTGCCCAAATCCATCTCCTTGTTTGCTCTTCAGCTGAAGATGACTCTCAACTTGCTAGAAAAAGGGGCAAATGGCAGGAACCAAGGGAAAGAGGGTAATAGTGCCCTGCAGCACTCATGAAGAAGAGAGGTGCTTTGAATGAGAGATTTGGGAGCAGAGGAAAGATTCCCATCCTTGAAATTTGCCATATTCTGAGCAGAAGAACAAAGCATTTGCCCCAGCTTCTCTGCAGAAAAAATGCTGGGAAGCAATCTGTTCAGCAGCCTGGCTCCTCAGTGGACTGTGTAGAACTCAATTTTCCACATTGAGCAGAGAACTCAGACCAGAAAGCACCTCGGTTTTTGAAGCTGTCATCAGCAAATTGCATCCACAGATAGTTGACATGCTTCACCCCGTTTGCCCAAACAGAAGCTTCATCACAGGTGCACAACATCCAGTTACAGCAATCAAGTTCAGCATCAGAAAGCCAGGAGTTTATTTTGTAAAATGCTTGCACCAGTGACAGTTAGAAATATAGAAATGTRCCTTCACAGAGGGCAGAGGAGATTTCTGACCCTGCTGATCAAGTCTCTTTGGTCTTGTTTCTACTCAGTGGGAGGAATATGCACTGTGCTCTTCCTGATGCTTTGACACCCACCAGCAGTGGTCAGTTGAAACRCTTCTCCCTTATAAATCAGGCACTRGTTTAAAATGGACTGCTCCTGCTCTGCCCCAGTGAGGAAGAGGGTTCAGTGGGTGACACTGGGGAGTGCCCCTGAACCCAGAAAGCAGAAAGGTGACCTACAAGATGATGCACTACATCACCTGGCTTATCTTTGCTCATGCAGCACCTCCCTCCTGCGCTCTCCGGAGAATGTGTAACAGAAAAGAYCATGAAAACTCTAATATCATGACTCCCAACAGAATGGAGTCACAAATGTCAATCTTACAGAAAAATAATTATGATGGTTCTGTCAATAGAGTGCAGTGTCTCCTTTAATGAATTTTTGCCGCAGACAAGATAGAGTGACAGAATCATAGAATCATTTAGGTTGGAAAAGRCATTTAACACCATTGAGTCCAACCATTAACCTATGGTTTTGTACAGGAGGGGAATACATCTCAAATTTAATAGTTGTATACGTTTGTTAAAAAATTATAGTAATAACTTACCTTTTTTTTTAGCTGCCCAAGGCAAAGGAAGATTGCAAAGCTCAATTATAAAGCTGAGCAAAGAACAACCACACAAGAGTTGAATAAGTGTACAAGTGTTGCTGATGGTCCAAATAAATTACTCCAATAGGTGTTTTTTCTCGAAGAACAGCTAGGTAAAGGAAAGCTATCAGTCRCAAGTCCTTCCACAGCAACTGGGTCAAAATGTGACTGGATTTTGTGCACTTGCTAAAAAAAGCATATGTTATCTATTTTTAAACCAGATTAGTAGTCACACAATATAATACAAAGCATCAGCATTTTAAAATGTTGATTGTCTTCAGCGTATTTTGGTTCTGGTTTCAGTCATATTTCCCTTTCGTTTGGTAGGCTAGACCAAGATTTTAGTCATAAAAGGAGGAAGAGGTCAATTCTCAGATTTTCTCCTTCATAAAGAGCCTCCTTTGTAATCCACAGAATCTCCTAAATCTCAAGCAATTCTTCCATCACCATTTCATGTATGTTAGCTTTTCTAATCTACAGATCTGCTGAAAGTATCCTATATTCTGAAACTACCTAAAAAAACTGGTGGACTCTTTTTCCTTAGTCTGGTTTTCAAACCTGTGTGTAAAACCACTGGGGTTGTGAAGAGTTGTGCTGCCAGTGCCAGCCCCCAGCAGTGCAGAGAGCAAGTTGAACAAGCTGGTGGAAGCAGACGCTGCATCTCCCCTAACACAGCTTGAACGGAGGCTTTGATTTCTTTCTCRGTGACAAAATGCACAGGCACTCGTGTAAATTTACTGTCTTTAGAATCATTTATCTGTTTGCATTTCTCTGGCCATTTTGCCTATGTGTTCTGAATATTGAACATTGGGTGTTACATGCACTGGAAGTGTTAATCAATAGGATTAATTAGCAGGAGGTGCTGAAAAGAGAAGACAGTCTGTGCTCACCATCCCCTCACTACTGGAGCTGAGTGAGGGAGCAMTTCTAGAGAAGCAGAGTGAGCAGCAAATGAAACCAGCTCAAGTTTCTTTGAATGATAAGAGCTGTCCTTCAGAATCCTGTCTGACTCAGGTGGAGCTAACATAACTGATTGTTTTCCAAAGGAAAGCAGTGCAGCCRGTTATCCAGGATGGTCCCCAGGCTCAGTGCAAAGCTGAGTTGCTATCCCGTGTGCCTGCATCCCTCCGTGGGAAGCCCTCAGGGAGTGAGCCCTCTGCAGCTGCCATGGGGTCAGGATTGAACCCCCACAACAGTGGGACAGATCTCCTCTGACAGCACAGGGGACCTTGCCCTCCAGACAGGATTTGGGATGAGATGCTGGTGCTCCATTCCTTCTCCTGGGCTGCCCTGCACTATGTGGCTGAAGGTGAGCATGGGAGAGAGTGGTGGCAGCACCAGTGTAAAGTTGCTGCATAAGTTCATGTCTCACTCTCATTTTTGAAAACAGAGCAATAGCTCTGCAGTTTGGGGTCACAACCCTTTGGGGCTCCTCTGAAGGGGCTTTCTTGCTGTTCCCTGCTTGGCACGGAAGCTATAGGCTGAACCCTCTCTAGCATCCTAATTTTGATGCTGTAAATTGTAAGTAGCAATTTGACATGTGCTAATCATTGCCTTGATTTTAATTTCATGCAAAGTGGTTTTATCTTTTGATCAATACCCCATTAATGTTTCTTGGGGCCAGTGGCTTGTGAACACAGGCTCCCGCTCAAGTCAGTACAAGTTGACTTGAGAAAAAACTGAGTAAAACATTTCAGGCTTGAAAACTTCAATTTTTTAATACAAAGGTTATTTTGCTCTTTTCATAGCAACTCATATGTAGTATTGCAAGGCAGAAGWTAATTTGAATTTTAAAGGTGTAAATGTTTTATTTGTCTAGAAGTCTCRGCACAGACGGAGATTTCTGAAATTCAGCAGGACTGGAAGCCTTCATTTCTCAGCAATGAAGAATTCACCCAGCTGATGTTGGAGGTAAACATGCGTATATACCTTTCCTGATTTTGTTTAGCACTCATGGGAACACTCATGCATTTAAAATAAGCTGTCATCTGCAGTGCCAAAAGAGAACTTTTGGGAACTGCTTATTTGACCATCAAGCAGAGCTGTCACTGGGACAAGGGATTAAAGTCCCCACCTGTTGTTCTTCCCTCTCAGCAGTGCTGTTGTGCTGTGCTGCCACAGCCTGCAAAGCTGTGCAGCAACTCCCAAGAAGAGTAGTTCAGGGCAAAGATTCAAATCACAGGTTATATTTTATTTTTACAAACAGAGGTGTGTTAACTTCACCCACCAAGGCATAAAGCCAGGGCACGTTGCTGGCTCCCAGGGGCTGGCAGTCCCTTGGCCATTTGTTGTGGTGACACTCTCCTGGACCAGTTTTATGAGACACTTTGCTCCCATTGCTCTGACAACCGCCCRTTTCCATCTCAGTGCACAGGAAGTTAACACACATAACTCCTTCAGTCTGCACTGAAATATATCCCTCAGACAGCAATAAATTGGCCATTGTTTTGACAGGCTGGGCCTTTGTTGATTCTACTTGTATGCTACACAATTTTAGATTAAAGCAATCACTTTTGGTTTCCCAGCTTATAAATCACATTCTTGCTACTGTGATTTTCCATGCCCTTCGAGATAACATTGGAAATTGGGATGTCCTGTTGTGCCAGATGTTCATCATTCCCTGCTATTTTGCCTTTCTACTAATCTTATTTTATTATCATTTGGACAAGACTTTTTGAAGTTTTTCCCACCCTTTTATTAAAAGATGGGAAGGGTTTTTTCCAAGCACTAATTTGAAAGAATCAAGGCATCATTGACTGCAGTAATATATCAGCTTTCCTGAAAATGGCCTTGTCTTACCCCATTGAAAAGGCTGTCACCAAATTACAGTGGGTATTAGGCTCTGTTTGTCCATCTAGGACTGATACAAGAGTAAAACCTTTGAAGAGGAGAATGCTGWCTTAATGTTGGAAGGTCCAGTTGCAAGCAAATAAAAATAGAATTATGTATGCACACATTAACTTGATTTTGCCACAAAATTCTGATATGAGTCACTGTGTATAATTTGCATTGGATATGAAATAAAGCCTTGATTTTTTAAAAACTAACAACCTTCACCATAGTAACATGCACAATGCGACTGCATTGTAAAACCCCTGCTCTCGTCTACGGGTTAACAGCTATCAAGCTTTTTTAGAAAACAGCTTGAATGTATTGCACTAAAGAGAAACATATTCTCTGCACCTAGATTAACAAAATCAAACTAACTATAGCAGCTGGAGGGTTTTCAGAGATGCTAAACACACACTCTTCTGCTGGGRTATAAGTTATTGACTTGCTTTTCAAAGGATTGAAGCACCAGCAGATTCCCATTGACTTAAATAGTTGTGGGTGCTCAGCATTCTCTGGAAAAAGGAACATATGTTTGTGTCTTTATTCAAGACTTTGTGTTTTCCTTTTTTTTTTTAAACAATTAGCATTTTCCAGTATTCTCAGAATTCTTTCCTTTATTGAAGTCAGCAGGGGGGAAGGATGTGCTGTGGCTTACAAGATCAACTGCAAATCTGGCTTGGAGGCCAGCCTGGATTTGCAGAATAGTTTTGTAACGCTGTGGCACTGTGATCAGGCTGTTTGCAGTACACCTGTSTCCTGAGCAGGTATGGCCACTGCAGTACAGTCAAACTCTGCTCTCATTCAGTCGTGCCTGCAGTGCCTTTGCTGCTCTAATACTGCTGGCAATGCTSACTCCAGAACATCAGSGAATTRACAGGRAGGACCCAGACTTRCTCCACTTGAAGGATTRGGAGCCTCACCAGTGACTCCCTAAWGACAATGGGAARGTTTTAATATGTGCTCRGAGCACCTACTGTGTTGTGTCTWAACTYTTTAGGGTGTTTTCCTTAGAGTGATCTGAAGATCACCTAGCTTTAGTTCTCACTGAGGAGAATCCCTTGAAAAATTAAGTTAATCTTGCTTTAGATCTCAGAATCTACCTAGGTTTAGTTTTGAACAAAACTTAGCTCAAAACTTGGCATCTCAGACCAAAGAAGAGACTCATTTTGAAGGTGAAAATGCTCCTGTGCAGAGGGTGGGGATAAGGCTGACATTTCCCTTCAGTCCTAGGAGTGAAGGGGCTTAGCACAAGGTGGGAGCGAAGTGARCAAGAAACTCTGCAGAAGGGTGAATTTCTCTTGGAATGAGTAATCTAATACCATGACCTTTAAAATAAATCACTCAATTAAAACTTGGGCTGAGGATTATTTGATCATTTGCATTGCTTTTACTTACATGAAAGCCCAGTAATATACAACGTTACATTAATACAAACCGAGATTTATGGGGTTTGCAGAGAAGTACCATTTTGAGATAGGACTGCATCTTTTCATTGTCCTTTGATATTTACACAGAGCTCAAATGTTCATTTTAATAACTTCCAAGGGATCCAGTCTTAGTCATTTTGCATTATTAAAATGTGTGATTAATTTAAAAACTGAGACATGAAATGTTCCTGTGAGCCCTTTGTTGCTTCAATAGTAGGTTTTACTAGACTACAAAGAGTCTTGTAAAAGTTAAATCAGACTGTAAAATCAGAGAATTACTGTTCTGCAACTTGAGATAACATTCCTACAACTCGGTAACAATATGGTGCTGAAGTCAAACTGTTTTGATCAACACACGAGGAGATGTCCTGTTTACACCACTCATTCCTATTAAAACACTCTCAACTTGTCTGATTTTTTTAGGCATTAGATGGCTTCATTATAGCAGTAACCACAGGTGGAAGCATCATCTATGTGTCTGACAGCATCACACCTCTTCTAGGGCATTTACCGGTGAGTAATTCCGGCATCAGCTTTTCTACTATACATTGTAGAATTGGGCACTGCATTTTTAGAAGCAGATGTAAAAGGGTGCTGGGGGTGGTGTTTCCCTGAAAATGTGGTGAAGGAGTTTCTCCCTGCATTATGCTAGCTGCTGCTGCTGCTCAGCTCTGCACAATCTCTGTCTGATTCATRCTCTTCAGGTTTTTGTTGCTATGAGGCACTTCAGTGTGAATGGAAAAAGCTCTGCAGGAATAGTCTGGCCAGGGGAGGGACAGGGTGACCTGGCTGATCTTTTCCATCTCTGATTTCTAAGCTAGCAGAGAATAGCACCAGCGCTGCTGGCAGCCCAGTGAGGAGCTTGTTAAGGGCCTTAATCTGCTCCCAGGGAGGTAAAGGACAAAAACCCCATTGAATCCGGAGTTCAGCAGAGGCTGCTGATGAGCTCTCCCTGCAGCTCAGCTGTTCTTTCCCAAGGGGAGWGCCCCAGGAAGGGCTGCTGGAGCCGATGTTGGGTGCACCCCTACACATGGTCAAAGATGCTCAGCCCAGCACATTCAGAGTCTTTTGTCTGAGGTCCTGCTGTGGGAGATGCTCCCACGTGCATTGGCTTGKGCTGGAGGAGAAGGGGAGAGGGACTGCTCCAAACCCTGCTCCTGTTGCTAAGGCTGCTCTAGGAGAAATGGCACAATAATTACGGATTAATCCTCACACTCATTTTTAGCATCCTGGTCTCAAATAAATGCATGCCCAGGAGAAAAAATCAGCTGCCAAATCATTATTGTACTACYCCCTGCCATGTTCTTAAGAAAATTACAATTCTTTTTCTCTCATTTAGTTTTTCACCAAATATGTGTTGTGTTTTCTACCCAGACAAATGTATTTCACAACACTACCTTGCTGGAATATGAACAAAAATTATTTTCTTCTGAGACAAAAGGAACTTGATGAAAGGCAGCAGTTCCTGGTAAATGCAAAAGTATTGCTATRCAACAACAGAATGAACTGAGTCTATCCATTTCAATTTTCTTTCATCCTCAGCACTTGAGAAAACCAGTACTTGACTATTTTCTGACATTTGCCTTCACGTCAGGGGTGGGGAGAGCTCTGCACACAGGCTGTGAGGTTTTCATACACTYACTGATTTCCATGAAATTTCCTTGTCTTTCATCATTTGGAGGTTTTATTGTTATTCCTTCCAAATACTGATTCTTAGTGGATAGAGTAGATCTGCAGAGAAGTATTCCTCTTCAGGAAGACACATTTCAGACCTTGTGCCTAAAATCTTAAGCCCTGACTGAAAATGGATAGATTCAGGTTCATGATTCCTGAGCCAGATCATCAGAAACTAAAACAGTTTTCTCTGCCAAAGACATGCCTTGTATGATAACCTTACAYAGTATCCAGCCCAAAATAAGGACAAAGAGGGACATTACTTTTCACTTGCATAGAAGCAGCACGTGGCAGTCCAAGTCAGGGACCAACCTGACAGGGCTGGAGGTGGAGCAGACCTTCCTGGAGCTGTTGGAATGGAAATGGTTAACAACTGCCCCRCCAGCTCACACATGCAGAGGGACTCGGAGCATCCCAGAGGCCATAACTGARCAAGAATAAAGGCTCTGCCTGCCCCATGTTGGCAAATCACTGTGGCCGTGGGGAGGGGCCCAGCTGAGCGTGCATTGAGGTGCACACTGGGTATTTTAGTACTCTGTTGCCCTTGCTGTACGTTTTTTTAAAGTTTTAAAGCTGATCAGTGTGCTATCTGGAAAATCTATGTGGCTTATTTTGTTTACCTCAAGGATCTATTTGTAAGCTAAATTCAATTACTGCTTGAGGGACAAAATACCAATTCTTTCTCCTCTGCGACAACAAGGGAAAAAATACTCTGCAAATCATCAGCTTTGAGCAATGAAAGGGAAGCAAAACTGGGCAGGACATGGAGCAGGGCTCTCTGAGGGCCCCTATCAAGAAATCTGATGTATTTTCTTTCATTAAAATCATGAAAGTCTCCAATGYTGAGAACAAATATATCCAGTTCTCTTTAATACAGCTTCCCTTACTTCCATGGAGCATTTTCAAGCACAAACTTCCCGTGTTGTAATTTTATTTTATTTTTTTTAACAAGATGTGGCTACTTTCTCTGACTACTCCTGGGGTCAGTTGAAGTGGAGAAGCTGTAGTTGACGTGGTAGGGTTGACTCTAGCTGAAGTGAACTCATGGAAATCTGATCACAACTCCTAGCATTTGCAAGTCATATGGTACACTGTGACTCCAAGAATATGCAGTCTCTTCAGAAGGGTCTTCTTGCCTGCTTTTCCTGTAGGTCTCTGGCACAGTTGAGATTCTCCCAAGGGAAGGTCTTTCTCTTCAGGTCTTTCTCTTCAGGGGCTCCCCAGTGAAACTCAAGGACTTGCTCTGCTGTGTTGGGTGCTTAAGTTAAAGTCAGGGTGGAGAAATGGAGRACATTGCACCTTACAGTGTACTGAAGTTGTGCATGCTGTGTTGCTGTTGCAGGGTTGCAGTGGGAATCAGTGCAGGGTGTGCAGGTTGATACAGGGGCCAAATCCCAGCACACAAGTTCATAGCTATCTTTATTTTCTGCACTAGTGGGAAAGAAATGTGTCTCATTTGCAGGCTTCCACCATCCTTTTCCTAGTGACCATGTTTGCTTAGYTCCTCTGCTTTTTTCTCCCTTCAGCAGGAATTTTTCCTTACTCCCCAATAAAAGCAATGAAATTATGAGGAAGGAGTTCCATTTTGGAGTACAGCTGTTTTGTTGAAACAGCACAAATACTTCAGCTGTGCATCACCTGATTGCAGAACTTGATGAATTGTATTTAGAACAGACCAGCATTTATGTAGGCAGAGGTGCTCTTTGCCTGCCATGGCTTTCAGGAGTGAATACTCTGAAGTTTCAGTTAGCAGGATCCATAGATTTGAAAATGTAGAGTAGATTCCAGGGTGAGCAGCAAAACTGTGCATTAACATAGTTTTTCTAAAGAGGCTACCCACAGTCACTGTRGTTTATCTTTTACCTGCTTTGCCTGTTTCGTTCAGCTGTGCTCTGTGGCTGTGTCAGCCAGTGGCACAGAACTGCCCACKGCAGAATAATTAGAGTTGCAAACCATTCCCCTCTGATTCATTTTTATCACCAATGGTCAAATTTTGGCAACAGAATCAGATCAGAAAAGCCCTGCAAAATCATCAACTCCATCCTTTGACCTAATACCACTATGCCCACTAAACCTAAGTGCAGTGTCCACTCATTTTTTGAACCCTTCCAGGGATGGTGATTCAACCACTTTCCTGGGCAGCTTCTTCCCATGCTTAGTCAGTCTTTTMTGAAGAAATGTTTCCTGATTGCAGCCTGAACCTCCCCTGGTGCAGCTTGAGGCCATTTCCCCTTGTCCTGTCACTGGTTGCCTGCGAGACCAACCCCCACTTCACCACAACCTCCTTTCAGATAACTGTAGGAGTGTGATAAGGTCTCCCCTGGGCCTCCTTTTCTCCAGGCTAAATAATGCTAACTCCCTCAGCTGCTGCTTGCAAGGCTTGTGCTCCAGACCCTTCACCAGCTCTGTTGTCCTTCTCTGGACACGCTCCAGCACTTCAGTGTGAGGTGAATTGAAGGGCCCAGAACAGGACACAGCACTTGATGTGTGACCTCACCAGAGCTGAGTACAGGGGGACAATCCCTGCCCTGGTCCTTCTGGCCACACTATTGCTGATTCAGGCCAGGATGACATTGGCCTTCTTGGCCACCTGGGCACACCCTGGCTCATGTTCAGCCACTGCCAACCAGCATCCCCATGTCCTTTTCCACTGGGCAGTTTTCCAGCCACACTGCCCCAGCCTATAGCAATGCACGGGGTCATTGTGACCCAAGTGCAGGATGTGGCACTTTACCTTGTTGGACTCTCATACAATTGGTCTCAGCTCTTTGATCCAGTCTGTCCAGACCCCTTTGAAAGCCTATCTGTCTCACCACTCACCTTTTTGCCATGACACCAGATGTGTGCTCTTTGGGTCTGGTGCAGAATTAGCTCTGAATAGCTTRCTTGGCATTTTCTACAGCTCCAGTGAGATCGTGAAATATTTGCTTCTATCTCTCTGTTTGACTTAGCAATGTATTCTGGATTAACATATTGATTTGAGAGCATGGTTGGAGGCTTGATAAGTACCAGATCCAGAAATTCATTTCTGTGCAGTTTTACAGGTGTGCCAAACCTCTGCAAGTGGCAAGAGTTGTGAAACACAGTAAAAAGTAGAAACCTTAGCATTTTTTCAAACTCATTTAAAAAAAGTTGCTATTTCCTACAAGCAAAGATGCAAACCAAGTATTAAATTGTGGTTATGGTACATGATGGCAGGAACAAATGTAAATACCAGGACTTGCAAATCAATTAATRCCTGGTGCTCAGGGCAAGAGGTTGCTCTGAGGGGGTGTGTGGAACAAAAGTGCCTTGCAATTCCAACCACACATGTAGTCACAGGCCCCTGCAGCTATCACCTCAGACAGAAGCGACAGAGCAGAACTAGTCAGAGGTTTGGAATTGGAGCTTGGTCACGGGATGGAGACAAAAAGTTTCAGTTAGAGGAGTGGTGATGGCTCACATCTAGTCTTCCTGCAGTTACTGCGCTTTAGATGGGAGATTAATTAACCTGGTGCTATCATTGTCATTTACAGGTAGGAAGGGAATGAGAACAAAAAAATTAATTTCTGAGATTGTACCTAAGCCTTGAGCAAAACTCACTGCTGCATTTTCCTGTCAAAGGCTCTTCATATAAGAAAATTACATATATAAAATTACATGAACAATGTACTATATTTTGTGAAGTATAGTATGTGTATGTAGATGTGTGTATATAACATCTCTTTATGATATAAATATAATGTTTGTATATGTAAGTATTTATACAAATACAAAAAGCTTTTATCACATACTGTATCAGTAGGATTCATATTAGTAAGATATAAACTAAAATCACAAAAAAAATTTGCAAGTATTCTTCATTAAAGGAATATTCAAGTGATGAGCACATGTAATAACTGCTTGTAACTGAATCATCTAATGTGATAYATTATCTCATCAAGATGTGTGTGTGTATAAAGCACTCTGATTTTTAAAGTCTACYCAATGAATTTCACTACTCTAAACAGGAATTCCACACAGAACAGTCAGCATGGGTAGAAAGCAAGGGGAAACCAATACATAAATAAATGATGGTTAATAACTTGCCAGTCTCCGACAGAGSCTGCATGTTTTCAGCATGACTGTACAGTCTGAGAGCAGCTGCTCTGACGACACACAAAGCTGTGTCAGTGTGTCAGCTCAGCCTGAGGTAGTCTCCAGTGGGATGGATGTAAGTCGATGCCATCRGAGGGTCACTTTATCTCAGGCTCCCTTTGGGATACACTCTGCTAGTGTTAGGTCAGTCACCATGCTGAGCACAGGGATCCCTTCCTCTTGGCAGCCCGTGACAGACTCTTTGTCTCCTCCACCCTGGGCCAGCCATGGCTTTTTGCACAAATCCGTCTCCTCTTTCCATTCCCAAATCTCAGTTCCTAGATTTCGGATGGATTTCAGGTTCATGCCAGCTGATTGAGGGGCTGGAGGCACATGGACATTCAGCTCATAGCTGGCCAGAGGCAGGGCTTGTGCTGGTGGATACTCTGCAAGTGTTGCTTGTGTTATTTCTGTTTGTCTCAAAAGTTCTTTCTCTTTGCAGTGTGATGTCTTGGATCAGAATTTGTTAAACTTCCTCCCAGAACAAGAGCATTCAGAAATTTATAAGATGTTATCTTCTTGTATGCTTATGACAGATTCTGCCTCATCGGATTACCTAAAAAGTAAGTTCTATTTTATCTTCTCTAGTAAATGAAAAAGCATGAGCAGAATAAAAAATTTTCTCTCAGAAAATTTTGTGATGTGCACTAAAAAAATTAGGTTCATAGCCTTTCAAAAAGATCATGCCACCTGGAATGACCCTTTGGTTCTATTTTTAAAYTAAACTCCTTGCCTTTATTTCACTAGGCTAAGACTACTCGCAGTTATGTTAATTATTAAATATCATATCATTTGAGACAGCTAAGGAAAATAGGTTAGCCGATGGAAACTGAGAGTTCGCCTGAGACAAATCACATCTTAATTGATATTTCAGCCTGTTCAAGTAAGATGTTGTTCAGAGATAAGCGAATGTGGCGTACCTTTGGTTTGCCTWATACTTAAAAATTATCTCTAAAACCATTGTAATTCTTTTTCAAATTTAATTTCATTTTTCTTAGAAATGTTTTTACTTCCTCGACCTTACTCACCCTAGGAGGTAAGATGTAGAAAACCAGGAAACACGAGATGATAATGTAACATGTACAGCTGCCTAATCTAATGTATCACACAAACCCTGCAGCTGACAGCTAATATGCCAAAGTTCATTTAATAGGTWTTTTGAGGTAATTGAGCATATTTTCCCAACACAAGGTGTAGAACAGCTGTGATTTGTGAGAAGCCTAAATAGCAAAAAGCAGTAAGTGAAGGAGCCAGTTYTCCCCGTTGCTGTGTAACTCATGTGATGAGTTGGTGCTGGATAAGGGCGAGTTGATCTCTGAGGCTGTCAAGGCTGAGCTGCAGGCAGGGCTGTGCACAGCACTGAGCAACTGCAGCCCTGCAAGGCACTTCYTGCAGAGGCTCTGATCCTGCAATGTAGAGCACATTGGTGTTTAGGACTCCTGAGTGGTAACGAGCTGCTCTTGTGCTGCCAGTTGCAAGATTGGGGTTGAAAGACGCCGTTGGTTGTGTTTAGCTGAAATAGTATATTTATTTCTTCTTCTTCTTCTTTTAACAATCCAGCTGACAATGAACTAGAGTTTTATTGTCATCTTCTGAGAGGAAGTTTGAACCCAAAGGAATTTCCAACATATGAATACATAAAATTTGTAGGAAATTTTCGGTCTTACAGCAATGGTAAGCTTTAATTGTTGTATAAATGTTACTTTAGCTGTGTAAAATAAAATATAAGTGTTGTTCCATTGAACGAGACAGGCTTTTAACTGACAGAACTATTTTTAACATTATGGGATAAATTTTGCTTCACACGGATCTCGTGGCTGAGTTGCAATAGCTGGATGAATACACGTGATGAGTGAAATTGTGTTAGCTTTTGTTACTGCCCTTCCCTTGCAGTGATCCTGGACTCTGGGTAAGTTTGCAAATAATGATGGGTKTAGAGGAGGGTTTATTTGTGCTCACTAATAGTGTGTGCTAAGACCCCACCTATTAGCAAAGTAAGAATCTTGCTATCCTATATCTGTTGGTTTACATTAAACAGAAATTCTGTGCCAGAGTTGATAACCTGCCAAACCTGCCTTCTCACCCTTCTCTGCAAAATCCTGGGGAAAGGCAGCAGTGCCACGTGGCATCAGAATGGCTGAAGACACTGCCACCCACCTCCCTCTCCAGCTGCCATTTTACATTCCTCTCCTGCACTGCAGAAGCCAATACTCTCCAAAAAAAAGGGAAGAAATGAAGTCAGCATAGTCGCTAATGCACCACAGTCMGTCCAGGGAAACTATCTTTCAAGGGATGAAGAGCAGATTTCCACCTCGCCTGTTCTCTAACAAACAGATTGCTGCACGGCCATTAGTGTCAGAAATGAAATACTCTTTTATTACTTTCCTTCTCCTGCCTGCCCAAGTTTGCTTTAGTTACTTGCCTGACTGAACTCCAGAGTGGCATTTCCAAAGTTGCTGGTATTGTTCCAAATAGGTCATCCTCTGCAAAAAAATTCCCCACCGTGCTTTCCAAAAACTGCATGCCACACTGTGAAAAAAAATGTCCCTGTCCCCATTTAACTTTCTGCTTTTGCTTCACATGACTAGAATAGAAACCTACGTGCAGCATGGAGATATGTATTCCTTGTTTGTGCCATCTGATTTGARGCTCTATTTGTACAAGAAAATGTAGCTGCCTGTATGCTCTCTAGTTTGAATGAAGTGAAATGTGCCTGCCTGACAGACGTGCACACCAAGCTGTTCTGTTTTCTAGAGCAGAAACCGGATTTCAGGTGCTGACTCATAAGGATATATTTCTACCAGGGGAATTTCTGATCCATTTTCTTCAAGGATTTTCAGCCCTTTATTGTGGCGTGACCTTAATATTGCCCCCTTACCCGTTAGGATTTCACATCCCAGCAATTTTTTCAGTGGCTGTTTCTCAGAAGAATGATAAAACCTACATTACAGATATCTTTCCTAGCTTAATGCATAGAAACTAAATGGGAACATATTGATTTCAGAAGACACCAAATCATTTTACAAGGACCCCATCTTAACAGCTTTCAAACAAATAATGTGCTTTCTGCTTCATTTTTCCCCTCTTTGTGCCATTTTTTTCCTAAATCTTCTACTTTATTTTGTTTCTTCCACTTTTCTTCATATCTCTGCTTCAGTCTGACCCTCCGTCTGCCAGGGAGGGGACCAGGGATGGTGCCTCCTAGTCCCTTTGCCATCTGACTTTAGTTTTGCCAGTTCAGTGCAGAGCCTGATGGAAATTCTTCATCAGTGCATGTCCAGCACTGCTCGCCTTTGGCTGGGAGTCACCCCCATGGCAGCCTCCCGGCAAAGGTGGAAACAAGAGCAACAAGATTCACAACGTAGCAGCAGCAAACTTTGCTTGGGAGCTGATAATCGTGTCCAAAGGACAGGGTGAGCAGCCAGAAGAAGATGCAGAGCTCCAAAGTGACCATCCATCGTTGGATCCACAGGGTCCAGCCGGCTGCACCCTGAGCAAGGCATTGGAGAATCAGCTCAAGCGAGACTGTCWGAGTGCAGCCACCCTTTGGGCAAACCACCGAGGGCTGTGGGCAGCTGTGCTTTGGCACAGGGACTTGTGGCACARACAGCTTTGAGCACTGGGTGGGTGCAGTGGTGAGCTGCATTCCTGCCTCTGCTTGGCCCACAGTTAGCAGGCACCATCCCCCAGCCCATGCACCTCAGCTGGCACCTGCTGGATCTGACAGTAACTACCCTCTTTTCCTCCTGTTAAATAAATGCCCAATCTCCAGTCATCCCTCCTCCAGGTGTGAGGCCAAGTGGGCAAGAAAGAAAGAGGTGGGAAGGGTGGTGGGAGAGAGACATATTGCTCAGCGCATCATTTGTCCTGTATGCATGGGATCAGCTGGCCCCAAAATCCTGCTTTTTGGAGGTGTTTGTGAAAGAAGGATTCTAAGCTAAAKATAAGAAAAGAGTTAGTTGGGGGAGAAAGACAGAAATTGCAAATTAGGCTTAATTAGCAGGAGACATTCCTTATGAATGTATTGAAGAATGTTTTTCCCTGTAGCTTTTCACAGCAGTGGAAGTGTGAGCATGTTTTTACACATGGGAGACTGATACAGGATGTTCTTTAAATACAAATCTCTGCCGTTCCTTTTTAACCACCCAATGCCAACTCCTACCTTTGTTTCCAATGAGCATAATCTGAGCCCACTCTGCCTGCGTGYTCCTGCTGCAGCCATGCCAGAGCCTCTGTGGCCAGGGAAGTTCTTTTATCCTTGGGCAGGCTATARGCTATCAGGATACTTGCTATTCCATTTTTATTAATGTAGGGTCATAGCAGCAACAGCCCTTGTAAATCTGTCACCATTCCTTCTCATTGAACCTTTGCTAATGTTTTTAAGAACCTTCTTTAGGTTCTTTTAAGGACCTTTTAAGGTCCTTCTTTGCCCTCTTTAACAGAAATGTCACTATCTTTATTCTACTTCCACATAACCTTTTATGTAACCTGCTTTGAATTATCATCTTCTTAGTCTTATTTGATTATTGTTCATTGCTCATGCAGTGGTGGTGATTGCAGGAAGGGGGTTTTGTGTGTGGGTTCCCAGTCACCTTGCCCCCCTCCCTCCTCCYTCATACCTTCTCTGTTAATCGCATTGTGACTTGTGGCTGAGAACATCATATAGGGATGGGTTTGAATGGATTAATTTGAAGGATTGCGGCTTAGAAAGCCAGTTAGGGGCTTAGCTGCTCTCCCTAACTTTAATGGGAGCTCTGGGGTTTTAAAGGCCTTTGTACTGAGATGCCAGAGATAATTTTTTTCATGCTAAAGTAGAACAAATACCTGATATCTGCCAAGGTGACTTGTCACCAGAATTGCTGTCAGGGAGGCAGATCACACAGAATCTACATTGAACCCGTGCTACTCCCACAGAGGAGTAGTCACTGGCATCTTCTCTGATCCCAGAAGAGGCAGTGACATTCATGTACAGGGCCTAGAAATCACCCAGGAAAGCTCTCATAGTTCAGAGCATGTACTCAGCCTTTCAGGAGATCCCTGTCCCTGGAACTCCTGGGCGCAGTTGTAGCTGCAGGCGAAAGGAGCTGCACAGCCCAGCGCCAGGGTTAGCAAGAGGCTGCACACTTGGACTGGTCCTGGGGAATCTGTATCTACAGCCCCTGCTGCAAAACATTTCTGCAGCTGTATCTACACCAGGGATGTGACATGAGCTGCCTGCACATGAGTGAAYCCCCGTTGCATTGGCTGTGCCCAGGCGAGAGCAGCCGACCAGTGAAACAGCAATGCAGGCTGTGCAGAGCG
This sequence comes from Malurus melanocephalus, assembly GCF_030028575.1. Classification (NCBI taxonomy): domain Eukaryota; kingdom Metazoa; phylum Chordata; class Aves; order Passeriformes; family Maluridae; genus Malurus; species Malurus melanocephalus. The sequence continues at coordinate 491,616 of NW_026623466.1, read as the reverse complement.
ACTGCATGAGTCACTGGCTGTGCTAAATCAAATACAAGAGATTTGATTTTCCATTAGGGAGGATTATATAATCATCATTAATTAAGCTTCAATGAGAAAAGCAGGACTGTAACCTGATGTGAAGATTCAGTAGTCCCTTGAGAGGAGAGGAGGTGGCTCTTGGGCCACTRAGACGAGGAAGGTGGAGTTCCTTTTTGTTTCTGTGAGAAATGCCTACTTGCTATCAGATCATTAGAGTTGTTTTTATTTTATTTGCAAATAGGAACTCTGTCCAATATTTTTATATATTTCAGGTTCTGGGTCTGTAGCCCAGATTTTAACAAGAATGTGCCTATTGACCAGTAGCACCTGATAAGGGAGAGTCATATCAGCATCACCTRTAAATAATAGAGAGGCTCACATCCAGTCTTGCCTGAGGGCTGAGGGGGAAGGGAAGTAACAAAGGTAAYCCTCCCCAAAAGTCCAAGGAAATGCTCAGCTGCCAGTATAAAATGTCAGATTGAGAATAAATTATTTTACAAAGCTGCTTAATAGCTCGCTCTGATAAGAAATGATAAAGGAGGCTGGACTTATCCCTCCTGTGAAAATTGTTTGTATGTTCGTAAACAGAAAAGATCTCTCGTAATTATATATCCAAATATTGGCTCTAGTATCCACTTTCTGAAGTGACATACTTGTTTAAAAACTCCTGAAAGGGACAAAACCAGAGTCCAYCCTTTCAAAGAGTTCATCAATATAAAAAAGGACCACCAGCATCTTTTAAGTGACAGAGCTGTCCTTTCATCCAAAATGCCRGAGGCTCTTCTCTTGAAGAAGGAGATAACCATTCTGCGAAAAGAGTTCCTAATCAAGTAATATAATTAAATATTATAGTGGAATTTTAAATTGTGCATTTTTGTTCCCAATTACATGGAAACTCAGGAAGTATCTGGTTACTGAATGCTAATAATAGCAGATACTCTACTGTTGGCTGATACATATCTCAGATATAATAATAAACATCAAGAAAATTACTATGCTGAGGAGGAAAAAAACTTTGAACTCCCAGAAAAATTAATTTAATCTGAATTCATTTTTAAAAGAAATAAAAMGAAGTAGTTTATACAGAAGATACCTTGATCTTGCGTTTCCATAAGTATATGCTGAAACATCTGAAACGATAATAACTCCATCCAAAATTAATCAGAATTTTGATCAGAACCRACAGCCGCATTTTATTATTTGCTATTAACAATATCATAGGAGCTGCAGCTAGCTATATGCAGCACCCATGCCAGCCTCTCTATGCAAACAAAAAAGACACCATTCCTGTTCTAAAGAATCTACTCAAGATTCATATCAACACAGGATGGCAAAGGGAGAAAGAGGAGGAGGAAAGAGGAGAGAGTAGATCMAAGTGGGCAGGTGATGTGTGGACACTGTCACTGTTACTCATCTATATAGGTACTGAGCAGTCTGGCTTGCCACCWGCACTTCAGATTTCTTCATTATATCTATTAATTGCCAAATATTCTGTTTGTCTGTGGTATGACTTAATTGATATAAAACATTTTTGATTTTATTCTGGTCTGTTTGGCGTGTATTTTTTGAAATCACTGTTCAGTTTGTTTGRCAGTCACTAAGACAGGTTCTTTAAACATTAACATCTCCTGACAAAATAGGAAGGAGGGATTTCTTCTTTCCAAGTGGCGTAAGCAGGAGGTTTGCTATCTTAGGAAGATTATGTTTTACACATTCCAAGTTGAGACAAGATGACCGAGCAACTGACTGCTGTACTATTATTAACTGAATAAAGTGGCATCTGGGGTTTTTTAAACATGTTTTCATTCATTTCATGTGGCATGATTTCTATCCCTAAGGATAAAAATCCTTTTGTCTGTGACAGTTAAGGGCTTGGTTCCTCATGTATATTACTTATTTTTAACATTCTGTCCCTAGTGTCCTAGTCTTAAAAACAAAAAAAAAAAAAAAAAAAAAAAAAAAAAAAAGAAACAAAAGAAAAACCAGACAAAAATCTCTACATACATAAATCAGTTTCTTTCTGTCTTATGAGATATTTTCAGGTATTTAATACTTACACAAAATAATTTTTGTGGTAGCTCTAGGAACAGCAGGTGTTATGGGTAASCACAAAAACTAGCTGATATATATGAGACAACTGTTTCACCTTTCTGATTATGCATTTAGCATTGTCCCATGACCTTTTGATTCCTTACTTGAGATAATCTGTCTCAATCATTTGTGAAACACACATGCCCTCATATACCCAAGTCCATTTGTTTATGGCCAGTTTAACATTTTCATTAGGTTTTTTTCTTCCAAAAGCACTCCAAGCCCTATATTTGACTTACAGATGTTAATATCACTGTAKCCTCAGGTTTGATCCTATATTTTCCATTCCACTCTTTTTCTGTGGTGCTCTCAGAAAGTTTGCAACTGAACTTTGCTCTCTCAAGGTKTTTTGTTTCTTTTAAAGAGACTTAAAGCCACACTTACAGTGTGATTTTTTCAGAAGGTATGTTTAAAAGGTTATACTAGGATTGAGTTTTTTTTAATTCATGCAATGATCTCTTTTTAACTACACTTCAAAATTCATCAACCAAAAAATGTTGAAATTCACTGACCAGCTGCAGAATCAGAGCAGAGCAAAATCAGACTGTGCAGATAAAGCTGTGGAAAGAGCCCATCCCAACAGACTAAGTCAGGCAGCAAAATAATTCAGAAGCAAATGTGAGTGGTTTTTCTTTCARTTATTGTAGTTGTCATTTTCAGATGGAGTTGTACTTTACAAGGTGATGGCTACCTGCCTGCATCATTGAGGCTTTTCATGCTCTGGACTTTGTCAAAGGCAGCTGAGTATGAGATGGCACAGTAGCTGTTCAAAGACAGGATAACTTCCAGCCAGGCCAGCTCTGTCTCATCTCTTTGGGCTTATTCATTCACTGCCACATAAGTTCATCATTCCAAATGTTGTGAGGAAATCCCAAATTACTGCCTTGCTGTCCTACACATTAATTATTACCCTCTTGCTACTGCTTTTACCTGTTGGAAATATAATCCTATTTTGTAAATGCCACGTTCAGGGATGTATTCTGCTGTCTGCTGGGAATGTCTCAAGCTCATGGCTGTTTACACCCAACAGCTGACATAAAAAAGCCATCTGCTCTCTTTGGTGTGACTCAATCTCCACTTCCTTCTACAACTGGTGTYATTTGCAAGCCCATGGTTTGCTAACTAGGTTAACTTATCATACCTGTGCCTCACCTGTGTTTCACAGGCTAAATGTGCTTAATCTTCTTTTCATATCTTAGAGCCCACACTGCAAGGATTTGCTACTGAACTCGGCTCTTACAGAGAGAAATAACCCCATTGACTTCAAATGTGACAACATRCTAACTCCATAGCAAGCTTGGAAGTAACTTTTCACAATGCCTGTAGTGTGGGTTTATAGCATTGCCATTAATTTTTAAACGGGACTGACTACAGAAATCAACAGATTTGCACTAAACAATAATATCAGAGATGGACCAATAACTCTTTACTWAGGCTACTCATGTGTCCTGTAGTTCTTAACTCTTCTTTTGTTCAACCTTTTGTGTTAATAATCCCGTAGAAGCCCGTATAAATGCACATAACTCCAGGATCAGAATGGGAACACSTATTCCTAGGAATTCCCCAGAGCAAGTGTGCTCTGTTGGTGAAAGGAGGAGAATTTTGTCCTTATTTTTTATCTCAATGTCCAGTCACCATGCCCTCAAGACTCAACTACGAGAGAGGACTTGATCTCTGCAGATGTGCACAATTGTGCTGCCTTCTTAGATAATTAACTTTTTTTTTCCATTTTGGTCTAATAYATATTTTGCACACAGTGGCCTAAAACAGTTAACCACAGGTGTGAATTCCGCTCAGCATACTTCTCTGTCTTATACCCTGTTGTCCTTGTGACCAGTAATGCATCACTATTCTAAGGCTTTTAATAGGTTGAAAACTGGGTTTCAAAAGCACATGTGATAAGCTAAGACTTCTTCCATCTCTGCAATTTATGTTAGTGAATGAAATCCCAATGCACCCCAGGATAAAAATGGTTAGTTATCTTCTCCCCCASATAGAAACAAAACTCTGCAATTTCACAATAATGTTTTGCCCTGTGCAGAACAGACAAAGTGTCAGAAACATCATAAAGTTGGATGTAGGGGCCTAATAGTAAGTAAAGATAATTTTATATGAGTATTAATCCCTATTAGCATTAAATTAGTTCAGATTGGTGAACTCTGGCTGCTAGATAAGACCTTCTCTGCTCCCATGGGAGAAAGTTGGCTGGGCAGGGCAAGAATCCAGCCCAGTTCCTGCTGCAGCTTGGCACACAGTTTTCTTTCATAGCTGTGGGAGTGGGATTACCATCTCTAAACAGCTTGAACTTGGAGGAATAATTTGCATTATGTCATTCTAACATGGGACTGTGGACTAGTTTACAGCAAAGCATTCTTTTGGCAATGCATCTCTGGCAGGAGGTGCTGGTGGGCTCTCAAWGCAGCAGGAGCCATGCAGTCATCAAAGACACAGGTGAAAAACCACACAAAATGTGTAGCCACATCACATCCAGTTTCTCCTTCTGCCCAGTGTTTGAGAAGACAGCAGACTCACCAAATGTGCACATCTCTGGAAGCCAGTGCCATACCTGGGGTTCMTTTTCCTCTTCTTTAAAAGAAGGATGACTTGAGCATACTGGGGACAGTTTTTTCATTGCAAAAGGGGAAGGCATTTTTCAGCAGCCAAGAATCACAAGCATCCTCTTGCTAGCTCGATGAAGCCTCGCTGGCTGTGGGCCTCGGTGTGTTGCCACTGATGACTTGACGAACTCTCTTCAGTTRCCTCCTTTGCCAACACTTTTTTTCACTGCATCATGGAAGTTATGGTGCTAGGCATGCTGCAGCATATATTTTTTTTTCCCTGTGAGTGGTGAAAAAGAGCAATTGGATGTGTGGGGTTTCTTTCCAGAAAACTGGTTTATGCTCTGTAATAAGGTTCGGCCTTATTTTTATCAGGATTAACCTGTAAAATTCATACTTGAAGTTAAGCTCTGATGCCTTTCTGCCTAACATGACTGACTTGGATTTAAATATATGCATATCAGCTTTAAAAGCTTTTAGAGAACTTCTCTTAATAAAAATAGTATTAGGACACTCCGAGTGTGCAAAATATTTAGGGACAGCAAATCTGATATGAGGCATGACTCCAGGTCCCATTATTTTCCCTACCTAGTGCCTAACTCCACTTGCAATGGCTTTGATGAGGCTGTCCCAAGGGCTTACAGAACATCCCCAGGAAAGCAGATCTGCTTTGTTGCGACTGTTCGCTTGGCAACGCCTCAGTTTTTAAAGGTAAGTGCGCACCCTGGGTCCCACGTGCTTCAGAACTTCTCAAAACACTTTCAGACCAGGTGACACAGAAGGTTCTTAGTTTTGCTAATTGAATGTATTACAGATATCACATTTCATGCATAAAAATCCGGTGAAGAGGATTATCAGTGCAGGCCAGGATCTGCAGAAGCAGTGTCACTTCTGCCCCCATTGCACARGAAATGGAAACCCTTCTTGCATTAGGAAAGGCAAAGTAATTTTGAAATTTGGTTTGTCATTGCTGCTTTCTGTTCCTGTGGTGGGGCAATGTAGTAAGGTCTCAAAGATCTTTTCCAGCCTCRTCAATTCTGTCATTCTGTGATTTTGTGATACAGATGGGCACCAACACTTCCGTTTGTGCTTCTCAGCATCTTTGGAGCACTACTGCTAGTTTCTCTTCTCCCAAATCCTGGAAGTAAGATAGCTGCTTGTGGTTGTAAGGCTAGACAAACCAAGCTTGTGCCTAACACCGCTGTTCCTTAATTAACAAATGTGAACTATGGCATCAGGTGTCCTGTCCCCAGAGTTTAAGAGGTTTTTTAATGTAACTGAGATGTAGCCAGTATGAAATCCCTGCTCCCTTTGCCTGGTTCCATTACTTTTCTGGAACTTGCAGAGCATTCTAGACTGATTCCTGGCCCTACAGGCAGGTAGAGCCCCTTGTGGATAAGTGGGTACACTTCCAATGAACCTTAACCACAATTATCATATTAGTAGGAGGGCTGGAGTTAAGGTTCTCTGAGAACACTWAAAGCAAATTCACTTGTCCTTGGGTAACTAGCATCTGAAAATAATCAGGGAATTAAAATGGGCTGTCCATGGCAATGAGCTGCCCAGTACTAGGGAGGAAGGAGCTGCTGAACAGTCCAGAGAAGGTTTTAACTGCCAGAGTCCCAAACACCCATCTCTTTCGTTCACATGGGTGACTCACCCAACCCCCACTCCTGACTTCCTACTGTAAAATGAAGGTAAAAATGTTTATCTGACTGGCTAAGGAAGGCAGAATTAATAATTTGGTTGCACACAGCAGTGTTTGYACCTTGAATTTCAGTGTATGTTCTTAGCATCAGTGTGGATTTTGGTCTAAACTGGAGAGAGGGAGAGAGAGGAATTTAAGGCATTATGAAGCCTTTTTCCTCTGCACAGCTTGAGACTTCAAACAAATTTGTCAGCATTGGTATGTCTTGAAGAAGTGCTTGATGGCAGCACAGTTTTCTKGTCCCAACAGGGTTTAAAGCATCAGTGGTCTGTTCTTTGCCCAAGGGACAGCAGAGAGAGAAGCAGCAATGGAAATGATGGGATGGTGTCCCTGAGCCCACAGCACAGGGGGATGTGGCATCAGGGAGCAGGGGAATAGCAGCACTGGGGGCCAGTGGGCAGGCTGTCCTTCCCAATGATGATGGAGACCCTCCTGCAGGATGCTGGCAACTCCCAGGCCAGGAGTCTCCAGGCTGACTGTAGTCAGCTCGTGGAGCTGCAGTTGCCCCTGCAGAGTATCCAATGGGAGAGGAAAGCTTGGAGTGGGCAGCGAGGTGGCCTTGGGGCATGCAGCCGGCCCCAGCTCATGCTGCCATCCTTCCCTCTACTTCCCACCTCCACCCAGTGAGTGATCACCGAGTGCCTCCTGATCCTCATCTCTCYAGGGCAAGGATGTCCCTCTTCACAGACAGCCCTGTGCCCTCACTCCCATAACTCACTCATTAATTATCATTCTCKTGAGCACTGAGGGCTGCTGTGCCTCTTAAGGGCCAGCTTGTTTGCTGTGGCAGTGAAGTGCAAGGCAAAACTGACCCCTTTTACCCACCTGACATGTTCCATGCAGGCAGAACATTCCTCTGCAGCAACGGAGGGAGAAGGAGAGTGTCCCCTTTCTCAGAGAGCTTGGAGGACCCACATCCAAAAGGACAAGGCAAGGGTGGTGGGTATCTTTAGCAACACAGAGGGAGTGAAGCAAGACATGGCAAGCCCTGGTGGGATCAGGCACAGGCTGGTTGCTGGGAAAGCCCACGGCCATCACACCCCAGGCACTGCTTCAAAGCCAAAAAAGTTTTGGCACCCTGAGGCACAGTCTTAGCTCTTAAGTACATGTGCATTACAAGTTCTTCTCCCCAACTTCTGCAGAAAGGTTGGCATTGATAAATACAATAGTTTGGTCTCAGGAATTGCCAGAAAATGAGTGAGTCCTTTGTTTTTTCCTCTTATGCRCTATGTATTTATAGCTAACAAAAGCTAGGTGAAGCAGAGGGGTGAAGYTCCAACTCTCAGTAAGTCAGTTTTCTCCATTGGACAGGAGATGTGCATCGTAGAAGAACCTCTAGAGGAATTCACATCAAGACACAGTCTGGAGTGGAAATTTTTATTTCTGGATCACAGGTTGGTGACAAGAARAGTGCTCCTGGTTGTGTTTGGTGCTTTTCTACTACCATTCCACAAGTACGATTCTTTCAAGTAGTTTTCCATTTCACATCTAAATCTTATGAACAGGAGGACTGCCACYGAAATTCCTCCAAAAGCTGATATTTACTATTTTACATTTACTTTTGGTTTTATTTTTAMTGGGCTTTTTCAACAAAAGGATTCTGTTTCTTTAGCCGAATTTGTGATTAGTGTGTTCTTGCTTCCTTTAAAATTATCARCAGACCAAAGTCTGTCACATGGCAAAATGATCTAATTATTATACAGCTGCAGAAATCCTTCTTTCCAAATCCAGTCACTGATTGCRTGTGTGCAATTCCCACTGAGTTAAGGAGGGAAAGTCTATGCTGGCCTGAGGCATCTGTGCTGGCAAAGGTACAAAGCAAGTGCCTCAGCATGCCACAGATGAGCTCTCCAGGCACCAGAGGAAAGCAGCACAGATGATTTCTCCTCCTATCCCCCTTGTCCCAGCAGATGTTGGCTTCCAAACACATCCCCACACATYTTCCCCTGTGCAAGGGCTGCAGGAGCCATCGCAGAGCCCCTGACCAAGGAGCAGCCAGGAAACAGCTCCCTCACAGCAGGTTCCTGTCTTTGGGTCCCTGAGAAGATGAAATGCTTTCCACAATCACATCTTCCCTGAAGAAASGGTGTTGTCATAGTCTTGTCCTGGTGGGATGGTGCCTGCCGGTATTGCTGTGCCCAGCTGGGTATCCCAGGCACAACGTGGGGGAACGTCAGGATCCAACAAACAGTGTTGAACAACTATAGCTGATAAGTGAAAGCACACTTGGGCTGTTTGCATTTTGCATCAACGTGCAGAACTGCTTGTTCTGTTTTTCACGGATTCCTGTTGTGCCCAACCACAGAGCACCGCCGATTATYGGATATTTGCCTTTTGAAGTGCTGGGTACTTCTGGCTACGACTATTACCACATAGATGACCTGGAGCTGCTAGCAAGGTGCCATGAACACTGTAAGTATCACGTGGCCCAAGTTCCTGGGAAGGCACTGGGACACCTTTATTCAGGGAAGTGTCCTTTGGAAGGGGAGGTTTAACTCTTGCYTCAGCTTGTCTATCTCAGCAGAGCTGTAGCAGACAGCAGGCACTGCAGCTAATTGGCCTCTTACCAAGCTCTGAAAAATACAATTTTATCTTCTGTATCCCCAAAAGTAGTGAGRCTTTATCCTTTCAGTGAGGCTCACTGAATGGATAAAATATGCCATATTTGACCCCTGTTCTATTAGTAAAGAATATGCAGAAAGAGTTCAAGCAATTCTTGTGGATTATTTCCCCTAATGTTGTTCACTGTGTATTCGGGATTRGCTGTGATTATTTAAATATGGCCCATTAGGATTTAATTGAAAAACTCTTTCACTAAGTAAAGAAAATAAGGCAATGCTTTTCAAATATTTGCTTACAGAACTGGCTGTAACCTCTGCCTATCCTGAAAGTATCCTGTCAACATTAGTTTTTGTATGTTGACATTGAAATATAGAAAGGCTAAATACGTGGATGTTTGGGAACCCCTTGAAATCACCAGGGGAAAAAAGCAGAGATTAATTTCACTGGTGAATCGTCAAAACCTTCAGTACACCCTGGTTTAGTGTAGTTTGAATTCTTGTCAGTTTGGGAATTTTCTTTCAAATTATTTTTGTCTTTGCAGTGTTATCTTCTATGCTTACCTTATTCTAAATCCATCTACACGCAATACTCATCTTTTCAAGCATTTTTCTCCTGTACTTTTCTGCTCTAGATGATGATCACTGTTAAAAAATAATCCCAGATGTCTAATTAAGCGGTATGTGATCAGCACATAAAGCAGGGAAAGACCTGTGTTTAAATTGTAGCAGACACTAATTCATTAGAGTCCGAACTTAAGGTTAATTGTAGTATGTAGGAATGTACCATTCACAGTGTCAGAGGAAGATACCTACTAATCTTTATGATTTTTGCTCTTTCAGAAGGCTGAGAGGAGCACTTACTCAAAATCGGTGCTTTCACTCTTGTCTCCCTCTGACAGATATTTTTGTCACTTTTTTATTCACATTTCATGTCATTTTCACRTTGATCCCGTAATTGTGGTACAAGCTGTGTGTGTTTTCTGTTGGCAGTGATGCAGTTTGGCAAGGGAAAGTCGTGCTGCTATCGGTTTCTGACCAAAGGACAGCAGTGGATCTGGCTCCAGACCCACTACTACATCACCTACCACCAGTGGAACTCCAAGCCAGAGTTCATTGTGTGCACACACATGGTGGTAAGGTATGGAAAATCACATCAGCCAGCTGGTACATAAAGGACAGTAAGATAAGAGCATCCTCRTGTCTTTTAAAAATATGACATCATTTACATAACAAAAAATTAAGCCTAAATTTTCTGAAGAAAATACGGTAATTATAGAAAAAACTATCAGACTGAACCTTAGTTTATGTTAAGCTTAATGACAGATGAACTATGGCRTTTTCTGTTTTATGCAAAATTAGARAATAGACAGATCCCTTAAATATTCGCTTCCTCTAATCCTTATGTTATTTTTAAAGCAATGTGTAGAAGCTTTCCAGTGGAGTCATAAAGTGGTTGTAAGATGTGAACTTGACCTTTACATATATTACTTTAATATGCATCTTGACTTTAAGAAGATAGGAATAGACTAAAACCTGAAAATTGAAACACCCTCAAATGTTATTCAGCAGCATTTGACTTAAATGRTTTTTCAGCTGTTCATTCAACCTGTAAAATAGTACAGTAATTTGTTCCTCCACTCTCTTAAAGCACACTCTGAGAAATATAGCAGTTCCATGTTGATACACAGAGTTATGTTTTCCATTCAGTTATGCAGATGTTCGGGTGGAGAGGAGACAGGAGATGGGCTTGGAAGAAGTGTCYTCAGAGGTTGTGTCCTCAGCACTAAAGGTACAATGAGAAAACCTTTTTTTTATGAGTTTATGTAGTAGTCACAACTTGTTCCTGCATTAATGTCACTGAAGACTCCAGTATTGCCTTTCTTCAATGATGGTGGATTCTCTCAACTTAAGAATTCATTGCTCACTTGAATAATTTTGACATAAATTAGGTGAGTTTATGAAAGGATAAACCTGGAGATCAGTAACAGTCACAAAATAAGTGGAACATGGKCTGGGACAGTGTGAGATATCTCAACTTTTCCTTGGCAAGGTACTACAGTTTAAAGATTTATTTGGACAAGTTCTGGCAATCAGCCCTCTTGGCTACATCTCAGTGATCTCTTGAGGAAAGGCAGCAAAGTTCCTCCTCAGTGCWTGTCTGAGTGTCTCACAGAGGTTGCAGTTGTCACATACAACAAAACAGAAAGATTCAGAAGAATATCTAAAGGCACAAAATGACTATGGCCTTGCTCTTTATTTCTAACTCAGTGATAGTGTTTGTAAAATGCATTAGTTTGATGCTGTTTGGAAGGGGCATTGRTGCTGTGTCTAGGTGTTCTCTTGGCCTACCTGAGATTAGTTCTGCTCAAGTCATTTTAGGTCTGCCAAAGAACTGGTTTGCAACCATTACTTAATTTCAAAATGCTTTACCTTTGATAGATGCAACAGTTATTCCTCTTTTCTGGTTTGTTTTAGGACAGTGGCACCAGCTTGGATCCTGAACAGCACTTTAATGCACTTGATATTGGTGCCTCAATCCTCAGCGCTAGTCGAACACCCTCAGTGTCATCCAGGAGCTCACCAAAATCTTCCCACACACCCAAGTCAGATCCAGCATGTGAGTTGCATTCCTGGGTTACTGCTTTATTTTTAATTTAGCAAACTTACAGAATATGTGTTTATATACCACAGCTGCTAATTTAACAGTAAATTATGAGGTATCAATGATAAACCCTGACAATGAAGTGCAAAATCTGAAATGGTAAAGTTTGGGCGGGAAGGTTCTAGTACAACCACCTAAATGCTGGGAAGTGAGCAGTGGAATTAGATGTGAAATGTGCTGCTTCATTCTGTTGAAATGTGATGTGAAATGTGCTGCTTCATTCTGTTGAAATGTGATGTGAAATGTGCTGTTTCAATTTTCTGTAACAAAAATGAGGACTTTTTGTCTTTAAATTTGAGGGCACCAGTATGAACAATATGAGACTGCTCTAGGCTTACATGAGTAATAAAAGCCTGTGGGTGACTCTCTTCTGGTCAAGATTTAGGATGTTCCAGTGTTGATTTGGGTATACTCTTTCTGCTTCCTGGGCTGGAAAAAAGAGCCAATGAGCAAACCTAAATTTACAGTTACTCAGCCCATATAAAGGGAGTTCCAGCTGTTTTAGAACAGTTCYTGGGCTCTTTTGCACTGCTCATTGGAGCACAGAATTATAATCTGTCTCATTTACTTTTATCTTTGCCCAAAYCCTCCTTATCAGTTTAATTTTATGACCATTGAAGTAAACAGGAACAGCCTTGACTCCCACTGGAATTTAGCCAGGCCGTTACGATTTCTACCCAGGTCTTGTCATATTACCCACTTCAAACAGGATTGATTTCCAGCATGTAAGATCTCACTGATACTTTCCTTGCAGCTACACCAACAAAGCTGATTACAGAGTCTACCACTCCCTTGCCAAGAACACCAAGCACACAGCAGGATTTATCGGTGCATAGACTCAGCCAACCTACAGCTCTTCAGGTAACTTCACAAGGAACCATGGAATAGGCAGAGGGTGTGACAGCATGTGCCACATACACAGCTTAGCAATTAAAAATGACTTACACAGAAGCCACGGCATTGGAAGAAACCTAAAATTTAAAGGAGCCAAACTTACAAAGTTTTGGTATGTTTTGTTTTTAACCTAGGTTTCTTTGCCTTCTCAGCCTCCATGTGAGCTTCTCCCACAGCAGTTGCTGCCTCAAGCAACTCTGCAAAATCAGCCTGCACCTCTGGCACAGGTTAGTTGGGGATTTGGAAGTGGAATAGGTCACTTGCTTATCTCCTGATATTTTCTCAWTTTGGGGCTTTTAGGTTACCTGTCTAGTAACTAAAATCCCCAAATTCAAACTCTCAAACACTCTAAAATATTGTGGGACAGTAATCTGAATTGTACACTTGTGTGTTTACACATGTATCTGCATGCAGGTGTTCAGAAGCCCAGGTGCATGTAGGTTCAGGTGTGCACACACAACTATTTCACAGGAGGACAAAACAYGATGGAAAAAGACTTTTCAGCTTTGCTTTTACAGAACCAGGTCCCATCAAGATCAAATTCACAATGAGAATTAAAACCAAAAACTAACAAAGACACCCAGGCCTGCTAAAAACACCTGTTTGGCTGTGCTGATGCAGAACTAAACAGCAGTAAAGGACATAGAAATTCAACAATGTCCACTTTGTGAGTGTGCCAGTGATGCTGAGGATGCTGCTGGTGATAAATTTCAAATTCCTTCAATCTGTTAACCCAAATCTCAAAAATGGGTGATGGCTCAAAAAATCACCTTAGGGTTATGTTTGCAGTGGATTTTGAAGAAGCAAATTTGAGTAYCATGTTCCCAGCACATTGTTTTTCTCCTGTGGTCCCACTGTGCTGATATACCCCGTCATCCTCTGATTTTAGGAATGCCAGAGTATTCCTGACCTATACTGCTTCTACCATTTATGCCCTGTACTCACTGAGAAGATTCCAGAGTTTCTTCCTGTAGCATATAAAACATATAAAGTCCTGATGATCCTGGCTTTAAAATAACAAATTCTCATTTATCTTCCATGTTTAACATTCTTTTCATGACTTCACACTAGCACACAGTGAAGAAATAGCATATCAATTATCTGCTCTGAGCATTCATTTTCTTTTACAGATGCTTCTCTCCGTTATTCATTAATGCACTTTCAAACATCAATTAGTTTATGTATTATGAGCTTGCATGTGTTTTGTTTGACTTTTTTTCTACCTCCCTTTCTTCTCCATCAAAGCTCTTTGTGAAGAGAAGCTTTCCAGTTGTTTGTGAAGAGCCTCGCTGCCTCATCCATTCCCAGTAAAAGGGTCTTTGGCACACCAGCTCCATTTTTTTTCTGAAAAATTGGAGCCTTGTCCAGTCACTGGTTAAGCYTCTTTGGTCTACTTAAATCTTGGTGAAAGGAAGAGGGCTGATTCGAGTCTGTCTACACCGGCAGCCCTCCGGTAGCAGTCACAGCAGTGCTCCTGGCAAAGCTCAAGATGAAGCTTGACGTGGAGCAGGGCAATAACACCAGGACATTGCAGCTCAGGCTGCTGCTGTTCACACTCCATAGCAATGCTCCTGCAACGAGTACCAAATCTCCACACACTTGGGCGATTTTCATAAACTATTRCAAATATTGTGATACTACTCTGTACTTCCCACTTTAAAATAATTAACATGTTAGCCTGCAGCAAGGTAATTATTTAAAAGACAAAGGTGCCTGCAGTACTAGGTGAGTGAGGGACGAAACCCAGCTACACATGCATCCCCCCAGGAACATTTCCTTAGTTTCCTAGCTGACCATTTCTCAGCAGTTTAGTGGCAGGACACAAGCTCAGTGCTTGTAGAAATGGTGCAGCCAGGAGCCCTGCTGCCAGCCCACGAGGAGGAGCTGCACAGGTTTCTCCCTGGTGCTTTTCTGCCRCTTACCCTTAGCTAAAGGTGACTGATGGCAGAAGCTGGAAGGCCCCAGGTGTCCTTGTGGCTAACATTTGGCTGCAGGGTGGCAGCAGCAGGGAAAAACTTCGTAAGTGGCTACAACTGCATCTGCAGCGAACAGCTAGCTGCTGCCTCAGGCACCATCTGCTTGAACTTTGAGTAGTTTTGTTTCCAGCGAAGGCTGTGATGGTTTTGTCTCTACTGAAATGTGGTTTTAGCTTCTGCCTTGCTTGCGTGAATGAACAGACAGCRCAGTGTCATCCTGGATGCCACCTGAATGTAAATGGTTTACTTTAAACCAAGTGCTCCCTATTAGAATATTTGTTTGTTTGCCATCCTCATTGTCATAAATTAAAATCCCCTGCAACAGAGCGGATGTTGATGACTGAATAATAATTGGCACTAATAATCTGTTTGGGATTGAGCAGGTGTTATTCAGATGACAGAAAGAACGAACAAGTTGTTCTGTGAGCTGCAAAACTAATGAAACTCAGTTTCCCAGGGGCTGTGCCTTGCAGGGCTGGTGCATGGAGCCAGCCTTTCCCASAGGAGGAAGGGATGAGTGGGTCTTYCTCTCCTTTGCTCAGCTAAAGCTTTCATGAAGTTACACCAATCTGGTGTTTTTGACACTCTCACAACTCTGTTGCATGTCTCCAGCAAGAAACATGGCTCATCTCCTGGGCCAGAAGGATAGAAAGAAAGTTGGAAGGTACGCAGAAAATAAAGTTTTAAAGGAAACTGAGCTAAAAAACAAATAGGGTCTCTTCTTTATGCAGATACCTATTGTCATGAAACTTGTAGGAACAGAATGTCTTGAGGCATCCATTTTTTTGTTCATCACATTTGAAATTAGGAGCCATCCTGACAGACACAGGGGTCATAGTTCCCCTCCCCTAGCTGCAGTCCCCCAGCACCTACAGGGAGTAACCCTGGCATCCTGGGGTAGTAACCCTGGCATCCCTGGGCTGTACAGCCTCTTGGGACCACCCGCAGCATCAGTGCATCAAGCCCATCCCTACAAGAACATCTACTGACATGATCCCAAATGCATCACTTTATTTTATTTMTTTTAAGAAACCAGACTAAAATTACTGCTGTGGGTTTTGTGTGTTTGTTTGGGATGCCTTTTTTTGCCTGCAGTGACAAACCTTTATTAAACTGGTGTGATTGTAGATATCTCACAAGTTCAGTGTCCTATGTTTGTATTCAGGAAGATGRCACTTTTCTGTATATCACATGCACTTTTCTAAGGATTCTGTGGACATGTGTAAATAACTCAGCAGAAGAGCAACTTCATCTGATGCCARTGGCAGAGTTGAAGCTGGGCAATGTTTTCTGTGGACCGTTTTGAGTTAAACTCTTTTAATTTATTATACAATTAGAGACTTCTCCCTTAATTAGTAGAGCAGTTAATGATCTTGAGATAAATACTCTCTGGTGCAGGTCAATTGCTGTTAGTGTCTCATTGTACAAAAACAATAGAAGCTCTGTAAGCACAGGGGTCATGGCTAGAGTTATCAACAATTTGGGGGATAGAGTGGGAAAGGGAAAAAAGCAAAAGAGAAAGTTCCTTGTCTTCATTCATAACAGCTTTCATTCCAGTATACCAGCTAATTGTTGATGTTAAGTGTATTGATACAAAGAGCATGCGAAAAGAAAACAAAAAGACATTACAAGATGAATATGCTAAATACAAGAACCTGCACCCCAAAAAAAAGAGTAATAATTTAAAATCAACAGCAATATATTCTTGTGTGTAACTTTATAAAGCAAATTCAAATTTACCACTAAGGCCTGGAAATGGATTCTCTTTCTTTTTGAAATATAAAATGATTGTGAAATTACCCGTTATAAAATTCCTTACATTTATCAATTAAAATAATTTTTTTTCTCAAAGTGTCTTCAAGGAATTTGCACTTTAATCAAAAGTCTGCCACCACCAAGCTGGGCAGTTAAAATGAAACTTCTTCCTAACACCGTTTTTAATTCCTTTGTAATAAGGATCCATAAAAYTTAAGAGCAGTCCTCACTAAAAGAAATAATTAGATAATGAGACATTAGATAATGAGACTTGTCTTTTTTAAAAAACCCTTCTGTACAGACCCAGGTTAAAGCAGGAATTAGCTGCATCTCATCTGTGAGCCRTTGCTCATAGCATTATTCCACTCCTAAAATCAGGGTACCTGGGACTCTTCAGAACCAAAAGGCTACAACAAGCAGCACTGGATTCCCCTTTGTTCTTATTCCTAAATGTCTGAGGTTTCTGCTTTACCGTTCTTCAGATTAATTCTTTATACCTGGACAAGAAAGAAAGAGAYCCTGCTCTGGCTTCTCCTCTTTAACACCAATTTGAAGTATCACAGACTTCCCTTTGGGATGTTTGACACCATTTTCCTGCTCTAGGAGAGGAGTGGGTTGCAGATGATGGCACTGCTGTTTGCAGGCACAAGCACAATGAGTTACAACACGGACTGAGGGCTCACGTCACCTCCTTGGGTAGACAGCGCAAGCTGCAAGTGCTCACAGATGCCTCTGGCAGCAAAGTGGGCTCTGAGGGTCTCTGCCACCAACAACTGCAGGTGCCACCTCAGCACCTTCTTCCCCTAAGCAGGCTTGGCCGTCACACACAGTTCCACCTGGCCACCACTCAGTGCAGTGACCTCCCAGCTTGTGYGGGAAAGCCACCCTCCTCCACCTGGTAATGGAAATAAACCCTCTGAAATTCTCATTCTTTCTCTGCCAAAGGCCATGTACTTGGAGATGTCAGCTTTGCTAGAGGGAATGTGAAGGTACTTTCACATACTTAACTGGYTTAAGGTGAACTAGTTAGCTGATACAAATCTGTTCTGTCACATTTAGAGTTCTCTAAGTAGCCAAAAATTTCATCTACGTAAGTGCATAGTGCTGCTAGCACCAGAGCACTCCTTAATTCCTGTCTCATTCTCGYTGCCTTTTTTTTTTCTCTATTAAAAAGCCAGAAGCAATGTAAGCCAGTGCACCATGAAGCAGGAAGGTTCCATGAGCACTCATCAGCTCACCCAGTAGCACAGAGCCACTCGAACAACTACAGGGACACGGCAGCATTTTSAAGTTGCAGCAAATTTTTTTTTTGCTTGTACACTCACAGCACAACACGTCTTCATAMAGATCTCAAATACCTTGATTACATAAAAACGTAAAAGATTTTTTTGAAGGTTTTTGTTCTTTTTTTCAAAGACTGATATTTGCTTTTGGAATATGAGCTTATGCAAAGCAATTATTCCAAAGCCTATTAAGGTAATAATTAACGATGGTGAACTTTGAATCGTACCTGAMAAAAACAAATACTACGATTTTATTGCTGTTAGTCCTCTCTGCAATTCTTGAATGATTTCACTTTTTGCCAGTATTGCTGCTATTGGAGGTTGCACCTGCTTCTTGACCTTGATTAATGATCTCCATCTTTTTACTATTATTTAGAACAGCCTTTCTTCCATTGAGCTGTTTAATTCATTTCACATCACATATATAAAAATAACTTAATGAGTATTTCTTGTAGCTTAAGTACTACTCAGCTGAACAAAGCTGGAAAATGTTTATTGTGGTCTGTTGTGTGATGCCATAGTAAGTCATCAGCAGAATAAAGCRTTGAAGAACTGCTATTTCTGTGCTGAAAAAGGAAAGCATTAGTAAAACACATCTGGACTATACTGTTATGCCACACTAAGGGCTCCAAACTACAAGCTAATGAAAACAATGGACTCATTTGCCATCCAGTTAAGACACTCTTGATACTTTAAACTAGCATACTCTCATGAACAGTCCTCACAACAGAACATGGTCAGTTGTAAGCAGATCATTCTTACTGAGGCAAGTTTATACATATATATATGTGCGTAACACTGAAAATGGACAAGATTTGTCCCTGCCTAGATTTTAGTATATTACAAAGACATTTTTATTCTTTTGCTGCGCTGTTCTTTAAAATCAAGAAACCACTAACTCCTTGCCGAACAATGTTCTACTGAGGCCTGTTTGTATTATAATAACTGATTTCCCCCCTCTCTTTTTTTATCCCCCCAGTTCTCGGCACAGTTCAGCATGTTCCAGACCATCAAGGACCAGCTAGAGCAGCGGACACGGATCCTGCAGGCCAACATCCGGTGGCAGCAGGAGGAGCTCCAGAAGATACAGGAGCAGCTCTGCCTGGTCCAAGACTCCAGTGTACAGGTGTGTTACTCTGGAAGGCAGAGTCAAGCATCCTCTCTCATGTGGCTGCTGATAGGCTTGGCAATTTAGAATTGCTCCAGAGYCCAGGATATCTGGACAAGTAGAAACCAGCTCATCTGAATGAGTATGTTGCCCTCTAAAAGCCTCTTCAGTAATCTATGTCAAGATTTAAGAGCTCTCTGGGAGAAGGAAGGAATGCCTTAGCCTTGGGAGGAGGACAGTGRTTTGGATCATTTACCATAGCACTTTATTTATCTACCAAGTCTTCAGTCTTAGCAGCTATGGTAGAAAAAAATGTTCAAGTTCAGWCTTGTCACATTAAAACCCCCGAATTTCTGCTGATATTCATTTGTTCACACCTGAGAGGTATCTGGCACACAGAGGTGGAATTCTCTTAATACAGTATATGCTTTGTACCCCGTATGTCTACCAAACCTCAGAAATAATAGCAAGTGCAGTTGAGTAGATGCCTATAAATGCCAGGTTAAATGATCCTTGCTAGAAATGTTGCACTGGGGACTTTGTGAGTATTATACTAACAAGATTATTTTAGAAGACAAGCTCTGTCAAGGAAACAAACAGCCCAGAGTATTTTAAGCACAGGATGAAAACAYGGGACCTACTGAARTCAGTGGGAATTTTGCTTGTGACTTCCACAGAGAAATAGTTTCTCACTCATCATCAGCATCTGTGAAATGCAGTTTCACATATTAACAAATTGGATTGTATGTTTCGGCAATTAAGGGATCAGCGAAGCCAAATTAGAAACTTTGCCATCTAAGTTGCTGCATGTACACTGCTATAAGACAGCACAGCAGCTGTGGGTTCCAAACCCAGGACTCTGTTCCTGGTGCCATATTATCATACAGGGAGAGCAGGTTTAGCTTCAGTGTTTTTCTTCTRTTGGCTCTCTGCTGACTTTAAATACTGGGAAGAGAAAGTCTCTCTGCAATTAATAGGTGTTCAGTTCAGAATCATGTCATGTGTCTGAAAGCTTTTATTGTTAGTATGAATATCAAGAGACATGATGTTATCACTTCCTCTCATTTTAATTGGATGACAACCATTACTCTCTCCTCATGAAGTCTTCAATAGTCATACACACTCTGTTTTTTCATCATTCAGGCAAAAATAGAATTTCAGAGCACATTCTTATATGAAGGAAGCAGATTTTATTTTTTAGAATGCTGTTTCCTATACRCACTAGGGAGCATTTAACAGCCCATAGGCCATGAGACAGATTCTCAGATATGCTCAGAGGGAGCTCAGGCAGAGAGGAGCAGAGGCCCAGAGGGTTAAATGGTGGATTGTTCTGTACTGCCCACCCCTCACCAATTTGCAGCTCTGAGYTACACCATTTGGGTGATGCCCTCTCCCATGAAGACTACAGCAGGTGTCAGTATCTACTCTTTCTCACCTTACTGCAGATGCACAACTGAGAGGCAGAGAGAATGGAAGGCAGCTTGGAAATGCAGGGGCTGTATATTTGCCTGAAGGGGCAATGCTGGATGGAGATCATCCAGCAATGCTGGATGGAAAATACATCCTCTGTATTTTGGGTGCTTTTTGCTCTCCTCAGAACAATCAAACAAAGTGATGAGATGCAAGTAGTCACACTGAATCCTGGCCAGGGCCTCTTTTTTCTCTCACTTTCTCTAGGTAAAAAAAAGCACACGAAGAAATTGCTGTTGTAGGGATAGATTGAAACCWGGAGTTAATTTTTTCTTACTTGGCTAAGGGCAATTTGAAAGAAAGCCTCACACTTTTCCATACAGCTCTTTCGTGACTCACAAGAAGCAAGGAGTAAACTGTTCAATCAGAAATCCAACATGTGCTTTGCTGCACAGATTTCATCACTCAGGGAGCTGKATGTCTGCAGATATTGATCTGTGTCTACTATCAAAACTACAAAGCAGAGTAACAAACAGGCTACTATCAAGCACATTTGTGGTGTCTCTAATACACTGTGTAAGAAAGCTGTAAGCATGGGGGAGTGACACAGGCTGTCTGAAAAGGGGGAAGTGTTCCCTGCTTTTCCCTTATTAGCTGATTTATTAGCATATTATCCCCACTGGTTCACTCCCTTCCACACTGAAGTGTACAGGTAGCTCCATGGAGAATTAAGCTTGATTTCCATTTCCTTCACAGACCTTCAAAACTGAGTATGACAGTCCACTGAGAAATGCTTTCCCAGGCAGACAGAGCACAGTAGTCTACATTAGAAACTGTTTGCAAGGGCCTTGTGCACAGAAAGATGAAACTATCGGGAGGGTTGCAGGCCCTGAATAAAAGTGTTCAAAACCCCATTAAATCYCTGTTACTGCTTTTCCTGACAATGAAGCACAAGAGCAGCAAGAGYAACCTCAGAAGTCTGAAGGATGCTGTGTCTGCTCCAGTTTGGACGGTCTAGCTAATGATTCACAGATGCAGAGGAAGGCAGAAAGGCTGAGCCTGACCAGCTTGCAAGAACTACAATCAAGACCATCCACAGCCACCCATCATTTTCAAAGCTGGCTCTCTTCGAAATCAGTGAATCTCAGCTTCCCAGTGCTTCTCATCTTTCCATATTTTACATAAAGAAAGAGTCTTGATGCCTGTAATGATGAATCCAAAAGTTATAATCCCCTGATTATCCAGAGGATAGGTAGAGTCAAAGAAATGTTTTCCTCAGGATGTCTTGTCAGTGTGATTCAGCCATTAGCTGTAGGACCCATCTATCTTGGAATGAGGGGGCAGCAGTGTCAGAGGGTCCCTCCTCTCCCTYGCTGCTTTGCTGTGTGTGTTAACAATCTGGCCAATTAAAATATATTTGTAAGATGCTTCACTGACCTTGCAGTCCACAAAATCACCAACGAGACATGTCATTAGAAGCAATACAGTTAGGAGGCTGCTAATTTATCTACTTAGACAGGGAAAGATTTCATTTTTATTAAAAGGTTTCTCTTGTTATTTAAAGCTGCTGTATTTCAGTGTTTCAGGGGAATTCAGACAGGACTATCACAAAAGAGGCACATTATGAAAAACCACCATTAAGTTTTGTACAAATTGAGCTTCTAGGTTTAACTAGCAGGTGGAAGTTCCACACTTCAGTCGTCTGTCAGGTTAATGCTTGTTTTGAAAAGRCATCTTCAGTCTTCAGTTCTGCAGGGACACAGGCACCATTGCTTCCTGCTCGGAGCTCGTTTTTTCCAGGTCATTTATGTCCAGAGAGTGACAATGCTGCTTTGGCTATTATAATGGCAACAGAGGGTCCCCAGGTATGAAACACTTAGAGTCCTCTCAGGGTACAGACACATGAACAAYTGAAATTTGCCTGCTGGTGTAAACTTGGTTGTAATTTTATAGTGTGTTAGCTGCCAGCCATTAACTATGAAGTGGTACACTCTGGTAATTGCAAAGTAGGTTATTCTGCTTTCTTTCAAAGATAAGCTCCTTGGCCTTCATTTGGAACTGACGTAAGCACACAGGGAGGTCCCCGCTAAGAAGTTTGCTGCAAGTTCACACCCTGACATCTGCCTTGATAGATTTTATTTTGCATTGGGTGAACTGTGTCTCCAATGCCCTGCACCATGTACAGGGAGGACACTAAGCAAATCCACCTAAAGGTCTTAATTTGCAGTGATCTGTCCAGTACCAGTGGGCTCACACTCCCAATCACATTTTTGACCTGCACTACTTGGTTTACCTGTTCTGAATTTTATATCAAATTTTGTATCAGTGGTAACCAGTTTTATTGGTGGAGCTAATCAAGTGATTTCATGTACTAAACATGTCCAAAGCTTAGCTTCTATGTACAGAAAATAAACAAGAAAATTAATTTTCATGATTTTTCTCTTTGATTTATTCATAATAAGACCTATTTACTTGGCAGAAGTTGCAAGACCATCTGTCTTTCTGATATGTAATGGCTTCAAACTCAGTGAGAAGTGTTTTTTAAAGAAAACACTTGAAGCTAGTTTCAGACTTGCTGCAAGCAGCAGCCCCAACTCTGTCACTTGACCCATTTATTCCTATCAGACATCTCTGAGATGTGGTTAGCCTWCAGCACCTGAAACAAGCTGTTGCTTTTCCTTAATTGCCCCCCTCTCCCAGCTGATTAATATAAGCTTCATCTGTACCTTTTTTCCTGAGTAAAATCTTGGCACACAGGAATTCATTAAAAATTTATCGTATTTAAATAAACTATGTTTTAAAAGCTAGATAAATAAGTACAAACATGATGGATCAAGCCATGCTTTTGCAAAGAAAAGCAATACATTGTGCTGGGCCTTTGGAGAAAGGTATGGGCTTTTTCCAGGAAAAATTAGAGGGGACATGATCGTTTAGGGAATTGTTAATACAGCAATAAGCTGCAAAAAGGTGTATTAATTACTGGGTGTACCTCAGACGTACTGCTAGACATGAGACTGATGGATGCATAATGATGAGAATAATTGTGATTCTGATTTCATTTAAAACTTAAGTAGCTCCACTTAAATTAATGGAGTTCCACACATGTAGCAGTGGTGTGGAATCAGATCCAAAAATTACTTYAGCTGCGTGGGATGTTTATCTCCATACAGTCCTTGGTGGCAGGAGGCTAGGTTTGAAATACTGCAAAGAGGACTTGTAGCATTAATAATGCATARTTTTAAAAGATTACTTTTCCCTCTTCACAGCCAT
This sequence comes from Malurus melanocephalus, assembly GCF_030028575.1. Classification (NCBI taxonomy): domain Eukaryota; kingdom Metazoa; phylum Chordata; class Aves; order Passeriformes; family Maluridae; genus Malurus; species Malurus melanocephalus. The sequence goes on along the minus strand of NW_026623466.1, from coordinate 468,319 downwards.
AATAAAAGAAATAGCCCCTAGAAAAGCAAAAATTCCCAAGTCCTATAACTTTTAAAGAAGAAAGCCTCATCTTAAATGCAAAATTTAAGAAACAGTAAGAGAGGAGCTGCTAGCTCTTTTGCACAAGTCAAATGCATGGCACACTTAGGAAGAACACCAGGTGACAGTTACCTGATGGGAAATCAGATAAATGACAGTGACTGTCTAGTTTACACATCCTCTCAATGATAAGGACAGGGCCGTTCAGCTTGGAGAGCTCTGGCCTGACTGTGACCTCATTAAAAACATTCAACGACTCAGCTGGGTGTAAAGTGTTGAATTTCCAGAGACAAATTCAAAGACAGCTCTGTCTGAAAGGCAGGTGGATTTCGTTGAAAATAGAAACAAAAGGACTGAAAAGACATGGAGTTACTCTCTTGTCGTTGGTCAGGATGCCCCAGAACATAGTGAGTGTGCTGCGAACTGCCCTTACAAGGGCTGTGCCTGCCCCATCGAGAGAGGACTTGTACCTTCAAGACACATTTCAAAGAAATGGGTGCAATTGTATCACAAGAAACCAAGAAACGCGCGATAGCAGAGCTTTTAATGTAGGAATAATAGGTGATTTTCAGCTAACAGTAAATGTATTATGAATCCAGAAATGTGATAACTATTTTAGAATATGTCTTTGGACTTCCTCTGTCACCTTCATCTTCAAGACAGCTGGGCTATGTAAATAAACCTTCCCCTCTTCTTTTCCAGATGTTCTTACAGCAGCCAACAGTATCCCTGAGCTTTAGCAATACTCAGCAGCTGGACCCACAACAGCTACAGCAGAGGTCAGGGGCCATTTCTCAGCAGCAGCTTGTCCCCAGTCCTCAACTTCAAGGGCAAATCACATCTTCACAAACAACGAACCAGCAGTCACTGAGAGATGCAAGCGTGGTATCGAGCCAGGTAATCATTTCTTTGAATAGAGAAGCGTTTAGATGGAAAGGAGACACTGAGCTGCTATTAAGCAAGCAAGTGAAATCATGTCAGTTCTGTAACTGTGCCTTTGCCTTCCCCTTCTTATCCCTCTGTATAAGGGCACCCAATATAAAGGGCTTCCCTACAGCATTTACCTTAGCTTAAAGCCTTTTTTTAAGACCTCAGCCAGAAGGGTTACTTGAGCAGCTGTTTGAGCTTGGAAACAGAGCAGGGGCATGCAAAAGCTGTGGGTGACTTACTGTTCTTCAGGTGGTCCTGAAAGAAACCTGGCTGACCATGCTGGAAACTTGCAATAGTGAGACCTCAGAACACTTCTCCCCAAATCCAGTCAGACACCACCAATGCAACAAAGCCTGTCTGCTGTGCTGGCACACAGAATACATTGAGATTCATGTGAGACCCTCAGGTTGTATATGTTAACAGGGTCCTGCACAGTGAAATAATGTACAGCCTGAGCAGTAACTGAGATCTGTGGAAGCTATTGCGTTTGGCATGGGATTTTTTGTTCATACTGCTGGTTTCTCAGCATTTCCAGTGTGTGTGCTCTTCCACCCACCTGTTGTACCTCCCTTCACACAAAACTGAGCTGTTTCTGCTTCCTGATTGTGTGGCAAGCATTAGCTGTATGATTATCTTCAGAGCTCCCAGCTAYAGCTTTTAACCTCCTACATGCCTGTCTTATAGAGACTCTATTAAAGCAAACAGTGTATCTGTATAATAAATACAAGACAAGGGGCAAGGGGCAGAAACTAATGCAAAGGAAGTTCCGCYTGAATAGGATGAAGAACTTCTTTGTCACTGTGCAAGTGACCATGCACTGGAACAGATTGTTCAGAGAGGTTGTGTAGTCCCCCTCACTGAAGATAYTCAGGAACTGTGTGGACACGATCCTGTGTAATACGCTCTGGGATGACCCTGCTTGAGCAGAGAGATTGGACCACGT